>NW_024609835.1:81446742-81561742 GCF_016920785.2 Ixodes scapularis
GTTTCAAGGCCAATTCGGCCTCTTCTTCGGGGGCGACTACGGCTATGGCCGTTGAGGAGCAGTGTCCTTTTCTTTTTCTTCTATGGCGTGTGTCTGGTCTTCTTCTTCTACGGCTCTGCCTTTTTCAATAATGTGACGAAGCCCGTTCCCATAGGCGGATGGTAAAGTCCCTAGAGATCTGTTGATGTTCTGTGGCGTTGTTTGAATATGCCATGATTCTAGGAACAGTCTTTTTCGCGCATTTTTCTCAACGTCAACGATGCATGCGTTGTCGAAGTCGATGCGATGGTCCTTGACGTCGCAGTGCTCAGCGACCGCGCTACGCTCGTGATCGAACTTGCGCACGTCGTTTTTATGTTGACGGATTCTCTCGCGAAAGTTCTTCGTCTCGCCGATGTATGAGGCCGCGCAAACCCCGCACGAAATCTTATATACAACTCCTTGGGCCCTTTCTTTGCCAGGGCGATCTTTTGGGCGTGGCATGAGTCGTCCAAGGGTAGACACAGGTTTGTGCGCTAGTTGGATGCCCTCTTCCACAAGCACACGTGCCAGTGCCTCGCTTGTTCCGTTGATGTAGGGAACGCTGATGCGGGAGGTTGGGCGGAAATTCGCACTTAACTGTTGCTGCACGTGTCGTTGGTTTCGGCCTACATGGCGCGCAACGCGATGGATGAAGCTGCTCGTGTAGCCGTTTTTTTTTAAGGTCAGCAATGACGGTTTGTTCCTCCTTTCTTTTGTCCTCTTCTGATGAGCAGATGGTCTTTGCCCTGGTTAAAAGCGTCCTGACCACCGACGCTTTATGATTGGCTGGGTGGTTGGATTGAAACTGGAGGTAGCGTCCAGTGTGCGTCGGTTTTCGGTATACAGAGAATTTTAGCTGTTCCTTTTGCCGTTTTACTAGCACGTCTAGGAAAGGTAAGGTACCGTCCTTTTCGCGCTCCACAGTGAACTGGATGGCCGGCTTGATGGTGTTGAGATGCGCCAGGAATTTTTCCACTTCAGATTTTGCCAGGACGCAGAAGCAGTCATCTACATACCGCAAGAAAATCTTGGGTGGTGTAGATAATGACTGCAGTGCCTTCTGTTCAATCGCTTCCATGCAGAGGTTTGCCGTGGTGACGGAGATGGACGTTGGGTCCCTACAGAAGGGCTTGGTTGGTGTTCAAATTTTTTAATATTAATTACTCCCAACCAGACAGATTTCTGTCAAATGTTTACTTTTAAATATAAACTATACATATTACTCCCTTGAGCACAAGACCTTACTGACTACGGTGGGCAGTCTCTTTTATCGAACATCCGATCAATTTCTACTCACAGTCGTGTATTTAGTTATGTAGGTTAGTAAGAATCTTAGTGGAAGTACCTTGACTCAAGTGTGGCGGAACATGACAGTCAAAATCTTATCCAAGAACAAGGTGTATGTATCGGTTTAGCGGTATCTCCTGCTCTATCCGAAACTTATCGGAGGTCTCTAGCTTGCAGTTCTTTGAATATATCCGGGATGGGTTCCATAACAAAAGTGTAGTAGTACGTGAACGATGTTTTGGTTTGTTTTTCCGACGTGTATTTAGCGGAATCTCTAAAAATATCAGTAACTGCAAGCGCTCCCAAGTGAATTTTTTCGTCTAAAGTCCGAGGGACAGTTGCATGCAATACCTATATCTTCAGATTAAACCTAGTTCAGGCCTTTGCTGGGAAAATAATAATAAAGCAGTATAACCTTTTATTTATTTATTAGCTGTCATTGGAATTTGGGGAAAATTCCGAATATCTTTAATGCTAAAGTACAAAAGCCCTGTTCTACTTAGCGTAGGTCAGCGCTTTCCAAGTGGAGCCCGCGGATTGTTTGGAGTCTGCGAAGGCATTTTAGGGGTCCGTGAAACGGTGCCTCATCATTCAAGCCCGGCAATAAAAGTTGTTCTTTTTCAGATTGAAAAGGACCGTTATAGCGCTAAAGTGAGCTTACCCATGTGTATTTTAATAAAAGGAGAGTACTTCATACTAGCCCTTAGCTATATTCATTTATGAAATATTCATAATAATTTACTTATATCTTTTCGTTCCTCTCACAACAAACACAGTCCTCCATCGTCTCCTCAGATCCACGAGGGGTCCGCCGAACAACAATGGTTGAGAACCGCTGGCTTATTTTATCTCTTAATTGCCGGATAGTGCGATTCGGAATTGCACGCTATTCTAGGGAGAATATATTGAGAAACCGTGTGTATCTGGCGTCTTCGAAAATCGGAGTTTAAAAAGTCGGAAACCTTTGAAGCGAGTAATGCTCTACTTTGACAGAATATCCACAACGTCAAACCACTATGCATCATGTTTAATGTTATAACCTTTTTCGTACACATCTTCCTATGACGCGAATGTTCTCTTTGATCTAAGAAATACAGGTTGTGCAAAGAAATCCAAAGTGTACCAGTAATTCTGCATCATATACGCTTTCATTGTGACCGGTTTTGTTTGGAGGAAACAGATGTTGTCTAAATTGCCGCTTGTTAAAACATACACGTTGCGTAAAAATAAGGACCGATACTTAGAAATAAATCCACATATAGCTTAATGTGACAATTGTGTACTGCTGCGGGGTTTAACTTCCCCAGAATTACAATGATTAAATTATAACATGCGCCGTATAAAAGTATGTACGTGAAATTCTTAACCTTTGTTGAAGTGGCCTTAGAGAGTGGGTGACGCGACCTTGTGTGCTTTATTTTATGCTACCCAACAAAGATGTTCCTGTGTAGAATGAGGTTAGGGTTTTCGCTTAGGAAGAGATTGAGTTAAGAAAGGAGGTGATCGTCGTTACATCTGTTGAGTTATCATGGCAATGTTTTGGGGTTTCGTTGAATAAAGAGTTATTTTGCCTTTTTTATTTTTGTGTTCCTTGGTCTCGGTGCCTATCTAAGCACTTTTTTAAGAAAAATAATTCTCATTTCTTTTTGAGACATCTTAGTGTATTGGTGATTTTTACCCGCCACCTGGGGGTTGTAATACTTAAGAGCTATGTTGTTGTTGGCACCAAGAAGTTTCAATCGTATTAAAAAAAATATCATCAGTAGATTGACCAAGTGGAAACACCTATGAGTCAAGCTAGACTTGTGGAAGCTAAATGGTTGCCTCCTTTCAAACAAAAACCCGCCTTCAACCTTTTTTTTTTTTCTTTTCGCAAATGCGCATTGGTATATTTTTCATGTCATTTACTGTGCCAGAATTTGCCCTAAAACCTTTGCGGGGTTTTTGTGATGTTTGTGTGGACGTCTACTTCTGACCACAGCGATGTTGAAATTAGGAGTTTTCTCCAAAATTAGCTTCGTTGGAACTTGGAACCGGCCAAATTTCCGGTCAGGGACGTCTGGAAAGAGGATGTCTCTCAATAATCTCTGTTTGTTCTACATATTTACAGAACGTTCTGCTCAAGAAAAGATTGAGAGAGCACAGCCGTACTGAAAAAAAACCATTTGGCGCCTGTATGAAAATAAACGGGTCCATACCGGTAACAGTTTAGCCATACCGGTCACCAGTTTGCCAAAAGGGTCGTCCGTATGGCTCAAAAGGGTCCCCCGTATGAGCCCTAACGGTCACCTATTTGGTCAAACAGGTCACTTCTTTGGCAAACGGGTCACTCGTCGGGGCAAATGGGCGACTCGTTTGGGCAAAGTTGTCGCACGTTTGCTCAAACCGGTGAACCTGTTGCACAAGCGGGTGACCGTTGACCGTCAAACTGTACCGGTTTAATCAAACGGCTCTCGGGAGCCCGTTTGATATTGAACGTACAGATCGGCGGCCTGGGCACGCCTAGCTGTTTCAGCCGTGGCAGCCAATGTTTCCGGAAGGCTGGGAGCGCCGGTTCGTTGATTTCAGATCGTCCGCGTAATGCAAGTAATTGTATTTATATTTTAAGTGCGCTGACGTGCGCTTATACTGCAACTAAAACGAACACATTTTTTTTTTCTTTTTTCACGTAAACGCGCGACGTTGGTGAGCCGATATTTTTCACAGAACTTTAAAACTCTGTCCATCTTTTTTGCCTCAATTTTCTTATTCAGCTCGAATCTCTCTCGCAGAAGACGCGACCGCATGAAAGAATGTACTTCTAGAGTCCGCTTCACTTCATTCCAAGACGCGGCGAAGGTAGCGCGCGAACACCTGGCTGCAAGAACATCGAGCATTGCGAGAGCACGCCCGCCGTTGCAGCAGTCAAATTACGAGCTCGTGCTGGGTGCTTCTTTGGCTCGGGCGCAAGCTAAGCTCATGGCCGACGCCATTTCCAGCGTGCGTGCTGAAATGCGCGCGTTTCGCCTGCTTTCCAAGGCTGCAAACGCGACGTGCAGTGGCAACTCCAAGAGAGGAGAAAAGCGCGTGTACAGCGGTGTTGGTACAGCGGTCCGTGCACCCTCCCCCCTAGCATTGACTGCATTGGCACAAAAAGCCAACCGCAGGTTTTCTCTTTTTTTTTTTTTATGGAATGCATGAGGAGAGGGTTGCGAGGGAGGGGGGTGTCCCGGTGTCTTGCTCCTTGACCTCGCCGTCGCCCCCTTCCTCCTCTCTGGTCGGCTCTGTCACCTGACCAGAGAGAGGGTAGGGCACGCTCCACGCTGATAAGCATTGCCAGATCCGGCTGCGCGCGCGTTGACAGTCGCTTGTTTTTTGTCTGCTTGTTTTCCGTTGCAACTTCGTTTGTCCTGCCTGCTTCGATCTGCCGCCTTTCCCTGCGGTCTTATAAGAATGTCCCTCGACAACGTATGGGATGTGCACCAAATGTTGGAAAAGTCCTACGCGTACATCGGCAACAAGCGATTCTTCAAAGAAGTCAGGAATTCTTGCGGTGTGGCTGGGTTCGGCAAATGACAGGTTGAAACTTCAAGAAGCCATCCTTCACGTTCTAGTGTTTGTGTGGTTGTCCTGTTTTGACCGTGTCGACAAATATTACGGATTACATCTTTCAAGTCTGCTATTATTATGGTAAGTGCACTGCAACCTACGTGTTGGCAACGATTGACCGCTCTTCTACGCGTACTCTTCCAGGTTATCCGTAGTATTATGCAGCGCCTACTCACGCGGCAGCCGGGAGAATAATTTCCCCGAAAGTCCAGCTGTATAGTCTAGAATTACCTCGATTCTTGTTTGCTTTGCAATCTTCTCAGTTGTATAAAAGCTTAAAGTGCCTCGCACATTTCACAGATCGCTTGCACGTTTGTACTTGTCGTCAGAAGAGGTAATAAACTTCGAGGGGAATTGAAAACAATGTTTTGTGTCTGTTTTCCTGTCCATTTGCATGCACCTACGCGAGCGCATTTGTTCTACGTGTTTTCTCCGTGTTATAAATACGTTTTTGAGTTTCGGGACGTCTTAAATAAGTTTAAAATAACCAACCTCCCAGACGATATCCATTTGGGGCTAGCGAATCCGAATGGCACGTTCAAACGTGTGGTCACGTGCCAGGTCGAACGGCACCCGTATCAAACCGGCACCTGTATCAAACGGGCATCCGTATCAAATGGGTACCGTTTCGAACGGGTACCGTTTCAAACTGCTACCCGTATCCCATAATCACGTTTGATTCAAACGGGTCGACCAGTTTGAATTTCAAATGTTTTTTTTCAGTAGGGAGTAATGAGAAGGTTTCTGCTCCTCTTGCAGGTTATTTTCGTTATAATTTTCTTGTTGGGATTTTGTGTTCCGAGGGAAGAGGGTAACGAATACTCTCAGTGTGAGAGTCAAAATATCAGCTCTGCCTTCCTCTCGTCCTCAGATCTCACATTCTCACTCACACATATACACATTCCGTCCCGGGCACAGTCCCATACTTGAGTAGTCATTCAAGATTCGATCAAGGACTGGCTCACTCTAGTGGTGAAGTCAGTGTACTTCCTCCGGCTCAGGGTTTAAGGCAAATTGCAGCTCCTCTGTGCCATTCCTGAATACTTCTCCTTTTGTCGTAGGCTTGAAAGGACGATCGCTTTCCGCTTCCAAAATTTACGAAACCTGAAAATGAGGAACAAAGATAGGTACGACATACAAGTTGATTTACATGACTGCAACCGTAGTGCATCAAATAGAAATTTGAATACAAGGAAGGGGCAGGAAGGGGGGGATGATTAGATGTCGCAGATTGATCATCTCTCCATGGCATATGCTTTGCTCGTATCCGTGCACCTGTAAGAACAAACAAGCTGCAATGACGGCCGCGAAGTTTATTGCAGCTTTCCCGTTTATTGGCCGTAACATAAACTACTTCCAGATTTATGGAGCCATTTGTAATTGCAACAAAACAATCAAAATATTTGCACTCAACACAAATTCTTAATGTTTGACAAGATTGAAAGGTAGAGAGCCAGCCAACCCACCCAGCTTCACCTAGTTCCCACCCACGCTTATTCTTCCCCTCTTGAGGCTGCAAATGTAGAACACCGACCCCGAAATGCCTCAATCTCTTAACTTATAAGAAGACATCTTTGATACGTTTAATAACCTTTGTCCAAAAAGCTTATTTATTTATTTATTCAGTTATTGGTTGATTTCTCTACGTATATATATATATTTTTTTAAATTTACCCTTAATATTATGCGATATTCATGTCGAGGGTTTTGAAAGAAATATTTGTTTAAAGACTACATATTTCGTTTTTTTTTTTCCTTTTCTTTTTCTTTTTTTTTTTACAGCGAAGCTGTTTATGGCAAGGGTTCCGTGGATTTTTTAATACTTGGTTAAAAACTCTACGCTCGCACGGCCGCATGCGCCGCACGCGCATGCCTTTCCTGTATAAAAGATTCGAAGTAAATAAGCAAAATAAAGCATTCAGGGAACACGCGTAAGGCATGCCATTTATTGTAGGCTTTTGGTTTAGCACTGTTAGTGCTGCCATGGACCCATCTCTACTCACAAAGCCTGGCAGTTCGACGACGGAGCCATAGAGTGCCCGGCCGCAGATTCGGAGCGCGAGGATCTGGTTGCACAGACCATTTCTCGGGGAACCTGGACGTAAGCGTAAGACTTTTTCAGCAGCGAGGATTCGAAACATGGTTTTCAGAAACGACGCGGAAAGAAGCGGTAGCGCGTGGAACACGAGGAGCACGAGTACATATTCCGTCACACGGGAGAACTGTGTTTCTGCATCTCGCCGCAGCGGGGCCCCCGTCACGTGCTCTCCTCTCATCCCTTGTGTGCCGCTCTACCTTTTCAATTTCGGTGCCCGTTTCTCGTGGCGATATGCCAGGCTTTGTCAGTATAGAGAAGGCTATGCTGCTGCAGACGCCGGCACGTGCGGCGCGTGGAATACCATTCCCGGCATCCTCCGTAATGCCTGGGTGATTGAGCAATTTTTCTATTTATTAGATTTGTTGTCAAAATGCACCATTTTTAAGATCACTAAACTCTCAAATAAATAATAAAGTTTTCCCAGAGATTTGCCTCTGTACAACCCGCGTCGGCCATGTCTAAGCTCGCACCTACCTCTCTTTGTCGTCGTTCCAAGCGCTTGCGTGCCTAGTTTTCTTTCCTTCCGCTCTCCCGGAGTGGCGGTCCCCGTCGCGCGTGTCTACTTTCCGTCGGGTTTCGGTCCCGTCACGCGTGTTTAGTTTCTTTCGGCTCATTGGGGCAGGTCTGCGTCATGTGTTAAACATCCTGGCTGGTCATCCACCTACACAGAGTAAGATGGCTCTTGATTTGTTTTTCTTCTGAACTGCCTGCCAATATTTAGTTTGCACTTAACGTGAGACCGAATTATCTGTGTCTTTATATTTTTAATATTTTGAAAATAAAAATATGTATGCAGGCCAGTACGTAATTATGGTTGCTTAAAGGTAAAAGTCATCGCTATTGTGGTCTTAAAAACTTGCTTTTCTTTCAAATCTAAGCTTTAACTCGGCTTCTTATCTGATAAGTGCGATGGAACATTTCCCATGCCTTGTATCGAACCGTATCCATTATAATATTAACCATATGCAGGACACACTGTCTTTGCGGTTGTTTGTAATTGCCTAATTTACCTTTTAAAATTATATTTATTACTGCATGTTTCTAGATTTCGTGTAAACACTTGTTTCCTGAGCGATTAATTTAATTTTGATGGCCAGTATATTGTTTTATTTTAAAATGATCTCTAACATCAACTTGTTTTCGGCAATTGTCCCTATTTGGTCTCGGATGCCTTACAAATTCCGAATGCTTAAGAAAATCTCTCTAAACTTCAAAAACTAACTTCAGTCTGTCTTACTTTATTCCTGTAGATTGCTTTGCATTCTGCCTGAACAGAAAATAAAATACAGAGGGCGTCCCTACCCGGTCTAACAAATTGATTATTTTTAGAAACAGTATGTGATTTGAAACCTACGGTAGATCATATTTACCATCGCTGACTAGTATGCGTCCTTTAATTGATGTCTAATTGTTCCTAGCTCATGGGGTGATGAAACGTAAGAGCACTCCGTTTTCCGCTCACGAAAAGCAAGTAGTAGCGGAAACCTTTCATTTCGGCGAGCTCAAAGATTTTATGGTGCGAGTTAGCCTGTTGTGCGGGCAATAAGACAAGTTATTTAAAATGCGACTCATGCGCAAAAAGTAACGCACACTTCACTGAGTCACAGAATTATGCAAAGTGGCAGAACTTACGCAACTTGAAAACCAATCACGGAAGAATGAAGTGAAATAAAAGGCCGCGCAGGAGCGTTCAAGGATACAGCAGAATACCGGAAATGAAGAAGCACAGCTCTGCAGCTCCTGCATCCAAAGTCACGAGCCAAGACGGCGCTCAACGGGGAAAAATAATTATATAGTTTGCCGTAAAAAGAATATTTTTGCGGCATACTGAAGTCAAAAGACAAAAATTCAAGAAATTACTTAGCAGGAGCGCTCATCCAATGTGCCCCGACGACGATATTCAAAATATTGACCGTCAACACCGGTGGTGCGTCGATGGTCAAGATGACAGGATAATTGCAGCTCACATAGCAAGGCACTCGGTGCACGTTGAAGTCAACACCGTAGCCCGGGCGAATTTGTTGCCCTATTCTATCTTCCGTAATGTCAAAAACAAAACGAAATAAAGTCCTTGCAAGACATCGCTTACAAGCTACAGAGAAGGGCCCATCCAACATTTGAAAGCAGTGGCTTCGCTGCAGCATATTAGAAAAAAAAGAACCTGGAACGTTTTTTGTCGTAAAAAACAAGGACGGCTTGACTAGGGCTGCATGCGTGTGACCGCGTCGGACTTGTGCTCGAAGCGGTCCAGCCAGTGGCTCCGCTTCAAAGAAGAGAGCCACACACTCCTGCAGGCTCCTCTACATAAGGCGTTGGATTGCATGCAACCGAAGGCTATCCTTACCAAGATGTAGGAGCCCTCAGACTCTGCGAGTCCTCTTTTAGTCAGAAGAAAAGGATGGACGTCTCCGCATATGCATAAACCCTCGACACTTGAACGAAAGCTTGATACGCGCGGATTTTGAACTGCGCCCCGTCTGAAAAAAATTGAACCTAACTTGCTGGTTCTATGTTCTTTACCAAATTACATGCTAACTTCGGATTCTACTAAATTTCATTCAACAATGACACTATCAAGGTCGGCACGTTCATCACACCGTTTGGCACAAACCGATTCTGAGGGCTTCTGTTTGGAATTTGTTCCGTCCTCAAACTTTTAAGAAAACCATAGGCCGGGTTTTTGATAACATTGAAAGAACGCCTCTCTACCTTTACATTGTGCTCATTTGCGGTTCTTCACAAAAAGAGCATGCATGACTTCCATCTACGTGCAGAAATTCAAGCAGCGAAAATTCCTCCGTTTAAACTGAAGAATAAAAATTAAATTTTTTTTTTTGCAGAACTTGAAAGCGTTAGGTAGCTAGGCGACGTGAGTAGCAAAGAGAGGATAAAACCATATGAAAGCTGCGACTTTGCAGTACGGAAGCCAAATCAAGAGATAAAATGGCTGCTGCCCAAGTAGCACAACTCGCCGGTTTGGGACTGGGGCGGTACTGGTCTGCCGGTAAGATCCTACTGGGGCGACGCTGGAAACGCACCGCGGGGCGACAACGGGCCAGTGAGATTGCCAGTCACTGGCCAGTGACTGGGACGCCCGGCACTGGGCGCCCCAGCGAGTTCCCGGGATGCTGCCAGCACAAATCCCCAGCGTAGTACCAGTAACGCGGTAAGATACCAGCAAGACCCCAGGCTAGCGGCCTCAAGCCATACAGTCCCCGGGCTTGTTTTGTCCCAGTGAGTTCCCGGGCTGCTGCCAGCACAAATCCCCAGCGTAGTACCAGTAACGCGGTAAGATACCAGCAAGACCCCAGGCTAGCGGCCTCAAGCCATACAGTTCCCGGGCTTGTTTTGTCCCAGCGAGTTCCCGGGCTGCTGCCAGCACAAATCCCCGGTGCACTACCAGCAGTACCGCAAGATACCAGCAAGACCCCAGGCTAGCGGGCTAAAATCGTACAGTTCCCGGTCTTGTCATACAGCCTAACATGTGGTTTTGTGTGCAATTTACACCTGAATAGAAATGATGTAGTTCATAAGAAGAATAATTTTAACAACAAATGAGTGTAAACAATTATGTTGCACTGTACATGAAAGTAAATTTCTGGCATAGGTATACACCTTATTGGTAAAGCGGCTGCCACAGCCATCTGTCGCTCATACACATGATAGCAAATAAAACATACAAAATTGTTACCGTAATTGTTTATTGTCAGCTCCAGTGAAGCTACAGCTTGGCTGGTCATCATGGGCTTGTCGCTAGAGGAGTGCGCTGGATGAAAGAGGCTGCATGTCACGGGCCTAGGAAATGTTCTTCACACTTTTCATGCAGCTTGTGATGCAAGTCGACCATGCACCCAGGAAGGGGAGTCCTTCATTAGAGCACCTGCAAAGAGAATCAACAGCACAGTAAAATGACAGGGTAAATCAATACCAGCTGCACATGATAATCCAGAAATTCCAAACTGGGCAAGCGCTTAAAAGGTTAAAACAGCGCAAAGGACGACGGACAGGGTAAAGGACACGGACAGAGCGCTGACTTGAAACCAAATTTTCATTGAACTCAACGGCGCAATATATACACACTATTGAGAACAAAAAAAAAGAAAATCAGCCTGAAAAACACCCAAAACAAAAGCACAAAAACTAAGTAAGTATCACCTCTAAAAAGATAAACCAAGCTAATCAAGTGGCCAGAAAACCAGAGGCATGAGACAAGAAGCCCATGTAAAAGAAAAACTTTTTGTAACCAATGCGTTAATTGTCTTCATTTCATTTTCAATCTGGAAACTATATCAAAACAAAAATACTTTGATTGCCCTAAGGGACACCTGTTACAACACACTGGATAACCAAGCGGCAAAAATGGCCCAGTTATCTCATAATCAAGGTTAGCTATTTGCATGAAGGCCCACTTCAAAGAAAGGCTCGTGGAAATCATCTACTTTAATTCAAAAGGGCATGTCGAGAGACGGGCAAACTCGCCGGAGTAGTTGGCATGTAGTTTAACATTGCCGTTCGTCCCGATAGGTGCGAGAGATCCAGCATTTTTAGGTAAATATATTGATTCATTAGTCTTACTGAGACAATGACAAATCATATCCTTGACATATTCGCGACCCTAGCAAAACGGACAGCACCAAGCGGGAAAACCGGGAACCAGCCAGAACAGGTCGCTCTGCGCCTCTCCACGTCTCTGGCGGCTTTCGCGGACACGTGTTGTCGACGCGGTGGCAAACAATGTAATTTGATGAAGGTCTGAATATTTCTCAAGTTTGCCTGAGTGTTCATCAGTGTGATGAAGCCTCAGTAAATTGTTTTTTTCTATCACGTGTTTGAAAGCCTGTTAACTCCACAACACACAATCGCGTGCTTTCAATTTCTTGGATGGGGAGGAATCAAGGAAAAACGTTTTGATATCTTCTCTGTCTCGAATGACATTCAAAGTGACGACTACTCGGTAACTGATAAGTGGTATGTAAAACAGACGAGGTGTTTCACTGGAGGGAACCCCAATGCTGCAGTCAAGTGAATGGGAAGGTTCAATAGCTGCTTTTCTGGAATTTGGCTGTGTTTGATTAGCGTCAAGATTGAGCCACCCACGCTGGTCGGTGCATTGGCTATTCATCTTGGCAGCTTTTCACCGAAAAAGCCTCTGGACCACACCGAAAAAGTTGGGCTGATTTCGCATCTACTTGATTCTCGAAAACCTCCTCGCTGCATACGATTAATGAGGGATATTGTCTGCTTTCAAAAAATGGGGGACGCGTCTCGCAAAGTCAGAAGCTGTCACAACATTATGATCTATTGCGCCTCCAATATTTATAATATACCCTCGTTGAAGCCAGCAGCAATATCCGTCTACATTGCTCAGGTTGTCCGGCCACAAAAGATACTCTCTTTCTCCATCCAGGATTTGAAGTCAAGTTTAATGCAGAGGGGTTCTGCGTGAATCTCCGATGAAGACTATCTTCAAATTTGTCCGCAATCATCTCCGTGCTGCCGGCTAGAACCATATGGCTGAGTTTAGGTAGTATCTCTCCGTCTGTCAAATATACTTTGATTCAGCAGTTCACCTAATAGCTTGTCAAGTAAGCTCATATTTCAGCCCAAATAATATACTAATATCCCTTTACTGGGACATGGTACGTAATATAATGCATAACCCGCACATTCGTCAAAATGACTTCGATTGTCACTAAAACCTGAGTTGAAATAAGAGTATCAGCTGCTTAGTGGGGCTCAAGAAGCTCAAGCTTGGCTCAAGAAGCGCTTGCTTAATTTTCGTAATTTTCCTGCAGCCTGTGTTGCTGATCGAGCAGACGACTGGAGCTGTTTCTTAATACGCACAAAAGCTCGATTTCGCCGACAGATAAGTCGTATGGTCGAGTGATGCGAGTTAGTTGAAAATTACTGTCGGTGGAACAATTCTGTAGTCATCGCTGCTTTCCTTACCTGATCAAAACTGATTAGAGTCTATTACCGTCTCTCCGGAGCCCATAGTTTCGGTAATGAACGAAACCTCAGAAACAAAAGTTTGACATGAAAAGAACAAAAAGCACCGGAAAAACTAAACTATGCTCTGCAAGTTTATCTGCACCGGCTACACTTAACCGTCGCAGTTGAAATACCTATAAAATAAAGCATTAAACAAAAGAAAATCTGTTAAATTGAATGCGCTACCCGTTCAGGCGGCCCGGCCGAGCCGACGCGACCTGTTCCCAGCCGCCATGTTTGTTTGGTGGTGGCGCCCCCTATAGATCGTTGGAGTCGCGAATACAGCTCATTGTTGTACACATACTAATGAGATTGGGTAGACACATGTAAACATATAATATATTGCAGAGTATGGCCCCTGTGTTCCCACATAATGGCAACCTGACTAAAACTCATCTGCAGACTTCACCAAATAAAAAATAGCGACTTACCCAGAAACTAGTATATATTATTAGCGTCTACCATAAACTCACATTGAGTGTTTACCATCGGCATGCCCCATAGCCCTTGAAAACGCCCGCAAGCCCCACTTACTTTAAGCATATGACATCATATGTCAACAAACATTCCCTCGTGATCATCATTAATATCTACAGGTGCGAACAGTTCAGGCAAATCAATAGAAAGATAACAAATCAGTAGTGAGGTGGTGTACAGTGGCTGGTAGGTGCAGGTTAATATGTATGGGACATCTATTTTCTGAGTAATATTGCTTATCTGGTCAATTTTCTTCACAGACCCATCACATACTGAGACAAGGTTCTCAATACAGTGAAAAACAGGAAGGAGGAGTGAGTTCCAGATTTAGCTTTGCACAAGTTATGTGGCAACTGACTTCATCCTCTTAGAATTTATTGGAGTGGATCTGGGTATGATTATGTCTAGCCCAACAATACTGCTAGGAGCACCTTCAAAACCTTGAGAAAGGGGTAGAGGAAGTTTGAATCATAATTTCCGTATTGCGATGAGAGCTGCTCATACTGAGAATTGATGTGAGTCAATGTCGGCCATCCTTCTGCCTGAAATATCTATGTGTCAGCCACCCCCTATCAGAAAAAGTTTTAGCTGAGCGCTTTTTACGGGCCGCTCCGCTCAGCCACTGAGCAGGAAAGTAACCAGGCACGCACGTAACGCTCAGTCGGCATCTGCGCTCCGACTGGTCGTTGCTGACTGAGCGTTGTGAGTATGCAGGTGCTTTCCTTTTGAGTGGAGCGGGTCGTAACAATGCTCAGATAAAACTATGTCGCAGCCTCAACAGCCAAACGAGCAGTCTTCTTCCTCGCTTGCACAATAGACCAAAATTGCACTGCATACTGCTTTAGAGGCTTGTTGGCATGTTTCACACTTACTCTCTGCAGACAGCTAGGACTGTCGGTAAGCGAGGAAAAAAAAAAGTGTGAACACATATCATGCACGCCAAAAGAAAACATCAATGGAACTACACGAGACTGCATTAAAGTTGCCAATTGGGCACGTTTTATACCGCACAGCCACTGTGTGTGCACAAGTAAACTAGCTCTACATATACCGCTCAGCACACCACAGCTAGGCTGAATCGCACAAGTGTCACACTTGCCGAGCTTGAAGTACAGTCGTGATCTCTACGAGTGTGAACAAGTGATCGTCGACTGCTCAGTACTGGGAGCATCATGCACCAGCGGACTTGCTCTCCTTTTAAAATGCCTTGCGAACCAAGCATGGTAAGTCATCTGATAAGGAGAGAACGTCCCCAGGGACAGCACTGAGCAGTTGATAATCACCTGCTTACCTTCATATGTATCAAGTCTCTACCTGGCCGAAGTAGGCAGTATGTGTGCAGCAGAAACGGCTGTACTGAAATCTCAAAAGGATGAAAGATCAGAACAGGCTTGGTAAGCTTTCACGTTGCAAGTATGCCCATGCGAATTTCACTTTCTAAAACATAAACACGCATTTCAAATTGTCATCCAGGACAAGCTGCTATTACACAGCTGTATATATAAGGCAGCTTACCATCAACAACCTTTGCAGACTGCCATGGACCTGATCCTCAGGTCGGCTGGTGATGCAGGAACGAATTGGCCTAGTCGATGCTAGCTTCCGTTCGGCAAGGGCTGCACTGAGTATAAAGGTGAAAAAAGTGTTGTAGATAATGTGAAACAAACAAAAGCAATCCTAGCATCCACAATTCGCTAGAGGCACTGAAAACAAAAATCAGAGGTTGGGTCAATTATGTTAATGCAATATACTTCGGACACATACCATGACTGCAGGTAAGATATTTGCTGCCTTCAATCTAGATCTGCTTGAAAATTTACAAGCCAAATAACAAATATTTTATAAGCTGAAATATATTTCGATGGAACTACAAAATCTGAAGACTATCTCTGCAAATATGGTGCTATCTAGTACACCAGGGATGAGTAGAATTGGATTACAGCATCCCCCTTACAAAGATTGAAGCAAAACCAGTATAGAGTCTGCCGTGCCACTACAGTAAAACCTCGTTAATTTGGATCTCATGGGACCGGCAAAAATGTCTGAATTATCGAAAGAACAAAGAAAGCTGCGCGAAAATGTTTCCTTTATTTTGAGAAGAAATCTGTTATTACCGCCTGCTTTCTGGACGACACTTGGGCGGAGACGGCAACTTTCCTTAGCGCGGTCGAGTGCTCCACCGCACTCGCACTGTCGGAGCTACGCATCCCGTGCGCTGACAATGTAGTACAGCAAGGCCTCTTCTAGTTTCGGGTGCACCACCTTCCAAGGCCGCATTCTTTTCGTGTTGAACTTCTCGCTCTCGAAAGCCTGTAGGATATCGGCCACAATTTTTACGTATGTAGCGAAAGTGCTTCTCTTGACGTCGCAACCTTCCATCACTTGTCGAGAGACGCAGCCCTCCAAGGCCCTCAGTATTTCCACTTTCGTCGCTAAATTCTTAGCCTAGTACAGCTGCAACGGAAAACGAGTAGCAAAACTGACCAGTAATCGGAGCGGCGAAATCGCGACAGCCGGCGCTATTTTCCCCGAGCGCCGATAGCGAGAGTGCCAGTCACGTTGCATTTTTCAATGCAGGGGTGGCCGGCGAAAAATTGAGGGATAGGATAGTTGTTAAAATGGCGGGCTTTAGGATCCCCGCGTTGAGGCATAAAACGTGACTGTCACTCTTGCTATTGGCACGCTCGGGAACAATAGCCCCGCGTGTCGCGATTTTGCCGTTCCGGTCGTCGGTCACTTGTGCTAACCTTTTTCCGTTGCAGCAATGCTTCTGCTGCTTCCATGCCAGGAGAGTAACGAGCTGAAGCACGGCGATCCAGAGCAAAACTGGTGCGAAACACGGAGAACCGAAAGAGCGAAGAACCATTGGAAAACCGGAAAAACCACGTGCGCACTTCGGATGGATAGCGGTCATACCCTTTGGAACAGACGGTAGCTAGCACCACCTGCCGAATTTGTCCGAATTAACCATAGTGCGCCGCGTTCCCTCCGAATTAATGAGCGTTTGCTGCCATTGACTAATACATATGTTTGACGGGACCGGATCGACAGTTCAAATTATCCGAATTAGCGGGGGTTGAATTAACAGGGGTGGAACTCATGAAATGTTCTTGGGAGCAGCCGCGGGAGCAGCTGAAACAGCTGTTTTGGAGCAGGTTGGGAGCAGCTAAAACTACGTTCTGGAGCAGGCTAGGAGCAGCTCAGATCAGTTTTCATTGCACTTCAGCTTGTGTCTTAGACACGCAAGGGAGCAATTTCAATCGTGCTTAGCAGCACAGATGAACATGGGTGGTTAGGGACCTAGGCAGATGGGATAACAATGTAACAGATGCGAAAACTTGAAACTTTGTGAACCTTAATGAGAATCAAAAAGCAAGTATCCTATGTTTCTAAAGATAGCGTCCTTGATATTTTCCGAGTGGCTTTCAGCAGCTCAAAATGCAAACCAGCACTGCTTATCACGCAGCCCACACGTGCTCGACATAACGATTATATGTGCGAACCACGTGACGTGCGTAAGCAACGGGCGTGCGGTTGCACGGAAGAACAGGGCAACAAATTTCGAGTTTATATCCTATTGTGCAACTCGATATCGAAGCAGCAGACTACGATTAACGAAGTTATTGTATTTGAAGCGATAAGCAGGAGCAAGGTTAATGTACGCCGAGTAGATATACCACTCGCGTAAGAGCTGCTGGCCGGCAAGGTTTCGGATCGGACCGCGTTTCAGTTCTATCGAATCACGATTTATCTTGCGAGAATGCGGTTCCAACTTCTAACGATAAAGTAGGTACTAAAAGGAATAATTTGCTCATTTGTTTTCAACTAGCTGACGTCAGGGCCGCAGAACCTCAGGCAATCTCACGCTTAACGACTCGACCTCACCTCAGCCGACTTGCTTAACTGCTTATGGTTGAAGAATAACAATCCAGTCGCAGGTGGTGTAGCGCTTAGAATCCGAGTTTTTTCGCGCGCTTCCGACTCGGGATACACAGGATTGCAAAGCCGACCAGGCTAAACACGCTCATTGTTGCCAATCGAGTCAATAAAACCGAAACCAAGACAAAATAAAAAGATTTTGGCGCACATTTTGTGATCTGGCGCATAATGGCGCGAGGTATTATTGGCTGTTGCGCAGTTTCAGCAACATGGCGCAGGATGGCGCAGACACATGCGTCTGGCGCAAAATGGCGCAAATGGCGCAGCCGTTCCACCCCTGATTAACGAGGTTTTACTGTACAACAGAAACGACTCTACTGTGATGTCGTGGAGATCAGAGTTCGGAACAGGCATGAAGGATTTGGCACGAGAAATATGCCAATGTCATTATTCATTTTTGCAACATTAAAATTAATCTGAAAGTGCGACCAGCTGCAGGGTGTATTCACGCAAATCTTGCGAGTGCTGAATTGTAGGCACAGTGCCCTGGTTGTGTTCATGTGCGATATATGACCAAATACCATAGAGACCAATACTGCAAACCTCTCCGAAAACCAATGGGTGCGGTGGCGAACGGCGTGAGTGGCGCTGTTCACCTCTCTTGCTGTCCATTTGTGTTTGCGTGTTGCCACTTCCAATGGGAAGGCTGCAGCCATTATTGGGAATATTAAACAAACAAATAAAAATACAAACACAACACACACAGCAATACTGGCAGCAAGTTGAGACGCACGTCTGTTGTAAACTCAGCATTCCGCTTACGAATGGGATGCGCAATTCCCCTAGAGTGTTTCATTCCACGTGAGTGGCATCGGAATTGCTAAAGGCCAGTCCATAAACACAGTCTGCGTTAAAAACAAGCCTATCAGCAATAAGTTGCTATTATATTGCTCAATATATAGAGCACCTTACCATGAACAGCCTTGGCAGTCTTCCATCAAGCCTGGCCTTCAGCAGAGGAAGCTGTCATTCTGTGTCGCCTCAGGACACTCACATCAGGATGGTGAAAGTGAATGCCAACTTCTACTTGGTAAGGACTGCAGCAAGTATAAAGATCAAAACACAGATTAGAATATACGATAAAAAATATCATGGACCAACTTGAAAAAAGTGCACAAAAAGACAAGGACAAAAGGATAGGAACACAGAGGACGCAGACTGGTGCACACTCACAACTTGATCTATTGAGCATAAAAGAAAAAAGAAAAAGAATCAGAGAAATCAGAAAGGCTGTGTTCGGAGTACGTGAGCTTCAGAAACCGGGGCGTGAGCAAAAGATGTCAGGTAGATTGTTTTACAGACACTTTGGAATTAACAACAGCCTTTCCATGTAATAAGGTGGTGAGTTCATTCTGATTGAACATCCTGAAAAATAACAGACAAAAAACAAGGAATAAAGGAGAGGCATACATACACTACATACGAGTGTAGACTCCCAACTCACAAATTGGAGAAGAAAAAAAATAAAGAATGCGGAAGGAGCTTTAGCAAAAGTTCGAACAGGTCCAAGTGGAACGTGCTGAATCCCACCCATATGCATAAGACTGTAAAGCGCGAAACACATGTACGACGAAACCATCCGATCCGACGTCCGACCGCGCAATACGACGGTCGGAGGCGAGGGTTTTCAACGCTCTCCGATGCTACGAAAACCCTCTCCCCCCAAGGTCATTCCGGCAGTCCGCACGTCGGATCGGAAGGTTTCGTCGTACATGTGTCTCCCGCTTAAACACGATTTTCTTGGCAGCTCAGGTAACAGACGGATGTGCGAACACATTGGTGGCCCATACTAAGAATAACAAAGGCCTAAAATAATTCCCTTGTATGTTTTTCACAGTATCTGCTAATTATTCACGTTTTCTCTAAAAGCCTCGTCCCACTAGAGTGACAAACACCGATTTTTGTCCGACGACACCACAAAGTTCCGTGTCGCTGATGCTGTCCCACTGCAACGGCCAACACCCGCGACAATCGCCGACAAACCATCGACGACGGACGAGTTCTTGTCTGTTGTTAGACTTGAAGCGCAGCAAGCAGTCCCACCGAGGAACATCTGTCGGATACAAACTTATCCTCCTCGCCCACTTGTGCCCTCTGTTGCCTCTCTTTCCACCCTTCCACCCTTCCTCCCGTGGCTTGCTCCACCGCTCGACCTTCAGAGAAGCCCTTGGCGGCCTCTCCCCGTTCCCGCAGTTCCAGTCCCTCGATTGCTCATAGTGGTCGCGGGCGCGGCTTGCTTGCTGGCGCTGGGCAGTCATGTTGCAAAAGGCTTGTCTGTGGCTGGTTTTGCTCGCAAAAACTTGGTGCGCGATTTGGTGCTTCAAGACGCCGAGGTCTACGCCCCTAAATCAGGATGGATACACCCATGTTCGAGGACTGACCAAAGACCGCTCACCACGAAGTAGGACACGACGTTCCGCGGCAAGCCATTCCGGCAGACGAGACTTGTCATCACGTTCTGTGATGATCGGGATGCCGTATTGTCCCCCATAAAACGCCTGCCCTCGATCATTCGGATATGAAGTTTTAAACATCCTCAAAATCAGGGTGAAATTCCTTGGTGCTAACTTAGAATTCCTCGAACGACCCCCCCAAAAAAAAGGAACGATTTGGGTATTCTAGTTCAGAAAAAGTTTGGTGTCAATTGTCACGACTGTTTGTGGAAAGTCGCCAACGGCAAATGAAGAGAAGCGGAAGCTTTAATCAAGAAACAAAGTAATTGTCTCCACTTTCACCGTGTTTGTCGGCGCATTTAATGCCCAAAGAGCAAAATATGAAAACCGCATCGCCAGACTGTTTATCTGTGTATTTTGAAGTGTTTTGTTGACAACTCCAATCCCACTAGGAAAGAAGTTTCCTCGTCCCCGTGTCCTGCGTTGTGTCCGCCAGGTGGGACAGCGTGCGTCGTGTGTCGCTCGTCGTGTGTCGCTGTCGTTTGTTGCTGTCTGTCGCTCTAGTGGGACGAGGCTATAAGGATGACACACGAGCAGTGTAAATAGTGCATAAGTAGGTGACAATTCATCGTAGACTTTAGAGAGAGATTAAGCTGTCTTTATGTATTGGCCATCAATCTGTTGCCTTAACAGACAAGGAAATTATGGTTTTAAAATCTGCTCTTGCTAATGGGTGAATCGGCGCATTCCACTTGGGCCTGTGCTTGAGCTCCTTCTGCATTCTTTATTTTTTCCTTCTCTGTTCATGCGAGTCGAGAGTCTGCGCTTGCGTATGGTTTACACGTAACTCTGCTTGTCTCCTTGCCTTTTGTGGTGAACTGTTTTTCAAGCTGTTCAATTAGTAAAGCTCACCACCTTACTACAATCATGCAACAACTAAAAACAATTACAACCTACACCATTCGCTCAAGGCAGTACCAAACGAAAAAATACAGGGATTGGGTGAGGCATGTCTAACACTATATACTTACACTGAACTAAATATACCTCTCATAAACTGGCGAGACACTACCTTAATCCAGGACATGCTTGTAAATTTCCCCAGAAGCGGCATCAAAAAATTATTTCGTGGGCACAAAGTTTTGCGATCAGGAGCGAGCGTGAGAACATTGGAGCGTAAACAAGCTTCCTTCCTCGCCTGATAAGCTGTCGCTGCATTCGACGGCCTTCATTCCAGGTTCGTGGTTGGCTTTGGATGAATTCATCGCGGCACCAATTTTTGACAATTCTTTTCTGATAACGAGTCACGAAAATAAAGCCGTTTGCAGACGACTGCGCGGCGGAAGCTACGGACTTGCTCAATCCTCCTCTGCCTTTTGCCTGGCTCAGCTCTCCGGACGCAAATATGCACACGAAATCCACCCGTAGTGTCTAACCTAGAGCTTAGACGATGGAGGGGCACCGCGCTGAGTTGAATGCTTTATTTATTTATTTTTTTTTTTTTTTTGGGGGGGGGGGGGGGGGGCACCGCGCTCTTCCAGACATCCTAGTTTACCAGTACAATACGGTGGAGGAAGGCAATCAAACTTCCCCCCTCCCCCTCCCCTTTCCGCCTCCACTTGCCGGCTGGCCGGCTGGCCGGCCGGCCGCCCGCCGCCGCCGCCGCCGCCGCCGCCGCCGGCGCCGCCGTCCCCGCCGTCCCCTCCCCTCCCCCCCCCCCCTCCCTCCCCCTCCCTTCCCCCCCCCCCCCCCCCCCCCCATCTCCTAAAAAGTTCCGCCGCTATTGATGGACCTGGACCGAGTACACAGCCTATTTGTGAACGAAGCAAAACAGCCTCGCATAGCACCATTCGCGCACAATTAGTAATAGTGGTAAAAGCAAGCGATCTAGAAAACAACAAGCATTTTGAACGGAAAAAAGAATAATCTAGCCCTAACGGGCAAAGAAAGGAACTTACTTTGAAACGACCGTGCCATGATCTTGGCTGTTGAGCAGATTCGACGTAGTTCCACGGCTCACAGTCGCTTCCTTCTTTTTCGGACACATTTGAAACTAAGTTAAACTCCACGCATCACGACTAATCGGTAAATTGACCTCAAGACAGAGACGTGAAACACACACGGCCATCACGTCCGGCAAAACAAGGCTGCGGATTGGATTGGATAGCGTTCGTTGGCTATTATGTTTGTCTAACGACTTTACGGAATCTATGTGCGCGTCATTTGTGCGCGTATCTTCAACACGCTTGCAATAAAACAATCAGCAAAGCGCATTAAAAAACTATTAAAAGACACAGTAATAATAAATCATTGAGTATGCAAAAATTGCCACAATATTAGAAATACGCATGAACACGTAACAAAAAATTACATACGAAACTAACCGTACAATGTATTCAAACGAACTCAGCAGACATATAAACTACTAAAAACATCGCGTTTTCGATTTGGCGATTTGGTCTTGGCGGTTAACGCGCGATGCGGGTGATCGTATGGTCGGTGGTTCGAATCCCGGAAGCGCGAAGTTTTTTATTGTTTTTTTACTACGTTTTTTATTTCTTTTTAATATTTTTTTAAAATGTTTTTTGCAGTTGCCGGCCCCTTACTTTAGGGTAAAAATCACGCAAAATGTGGAAATAAGAAGTGCGAGCCCAAATTTAAATTGATGCAATGCACAAGCCGTGGTCCTCTTGTTTTGCCGGGATAATTCGCTCCCTCCGTGCTAATTTCTGCGTCAGTGTAGTAGGCAAACAGCGCAAGTCCTTTCAACGAAGTAAAGAAGGTAATAATAATGGGAATATTGAGAGCAAAATGAGAAAATGAGTAAGTGGTCAAACTGCCACAGTGATGCAGCCGAAGTTTGTCTGAAGGTGGTCAACTTTACCCACTGTTAAAACAGAAATACCGCTATTTTAAGACAGTTATTTAGCTGAGCTCACAGCGCGGTACGTATTAAGCACATCTCTTATTTTTCTGACTTACGGAAAGTAGTACTTAATTTTCTTCTGGTACATCAGTGATATTTCCCTCGCCTGCCGCCTGATTGTACTTATCGAGGTTGCGCTCCGCAGTTTTACTTTTTTATTAGGCCTAGACATGTTTTTATTCCTGAGATCCAAGAACAGTGCGGATAATTAAACTAGCTTTCAGAGACGGCATCGTTCGGTATTAGAACATTTATGTTTCGCAGCGTCAAGGGGTCACATTCACGACCCGGCAGTGTAAACATCCACAACGCCTTTATCGTGTTAAAAAAAAAAAAAATGTTTTTATATTTGTTTTTTTTGTTTTTGGTGCGGTATGTCGTATATAACATAAGCTACCGGGGGACAGATCGTCTGGCTATGTCAAAATTTGAAATATTTCTGTTAGATGATCGTAACTACCACAGAAAACAGCCGATTCTTGACTGAAATAGCATATTTTCACACTCAATTAAAATCACCAATAACACGATCTCAGGAGAGTTGTGTACCTCTCGTAGCGTCATAAGCAATACACACATCTCTTTCTTGTCCAGATTCTGCAATGCAATGCAAATTATAGTTTTTGTAACTCAAAGCGCGTGCTCAATCATGCCACGTGTTTGTTAATTGTGGTTGTTGCTCTTCATTCGGATTCTCCGCTATACCGTTTTTATTTTAATTTTCTTATCAGAGCCAAATACGTGCGTATACCACCGACCTTAAGTATAGTGCATCAAAATAAACTAGCTTCCTGAAAAGGTATCGTTCGGCGTTGTGTAATTTATTCTTCATGGCGTCGGTGGTAGATTCTCGAATCCTGAACTGCAAATGTTCCTCGCCGCATTGTTTTTTTCTCGCGTTTTCGCAATAAAACACGTCAGCCTTGCCATGCTGGGATCAAATACACCAGCGTCGGCAGTTATTTGCGAAGGATTGATCTATGCGAATATTTCCACTCGCTATTCATGAATTGCCACAGTTCGTCAGAATCTGAATGACTTGACTGCAAAGTAAAAACGGCAACAAAAAAAAAAAAGATAAAACGATGTCGGTTAGTAAACGGAACTTCCATGGCGGGGCTCGCCAGCCTAAACAGCAAAGCGCCGATGCCAGCCAGTCGCTGAACTTCCGTGTAAATACTGGCCATCAGAGGCAGCAAAGTGCCGATGCCGGCCAGTTACTGAACTTCCATGTAAATACTGGCCATCAAAGACAGCAAAATACCAATGCCGGCCAGTTACTGGAACCTCCATGGAAAGACTGGCCAGCAAAGACAGCAAAAACCCGATGCCGGCCAGTCACTGTAACTTCTTCGGCTGAACTGGCCAGTGAGCAAGACGAAACCCCGACGCCGGCCGGGGTCGGTAGCTCACCGGCGCCAATGGCCGGGCGCCGCCATCCTGTTACCAGGACCGGCCGGCGTAGTCCCGATACCGGCCGACGCGGTGTGCTACCTGGGAGCCAGCGTTTTAAAACGCCAACATATTCTAAGGCACCAAAAAAAAAAATGTCAGGAATAATTTTTTGGTTATTTCAGAGAAAGAGGCCACGCGGATAATTATTTTATTTTCTGAAAAAAATTCAATGAGCATATTTTGTTCTAGTTCAATTATTTTCTTTCTTTCTTTCCTTCTTTTTTCTTTCTTTCTTTCTGCTTCCTAAGTTAATTCATGGTTGCGCGAGAGTAGTTCCCTGCTAGGGTCCCCCACCCCTGCACCTGCCATACCTAACGGTATTCCTCCAAGAAGCGTCACCACCGCTGAGTTTCATCTGCGCATGCCCATCCAACGTTCCGTCTCCGGAAGAGAGGTCATCGCCAGGGTAATTGCCTGGGGCTAACTCGCCCCGCCTGTAACGAACCGATCAACTTGCCTTGTCTGTATACTTGCAGGGTTTCGTGAATTAGTTCATAAACTCGCCATACAACGCAAAACACGAGGGGGAAAATATCCGCGGCAAAGAGGAAACAGCTCGTTCTATATATACTTCCGTTTCACCTTGAGATGGACCGCAGCAGAGGCTACGAGCCGTCCCATCCAATCCAATGCTGTGATGGTATCACGGGACTGCGCGTCCCAGCCAAAGGTCACGTGATACTCACGAGGCATTGGATTGGCTTAGGTGGCTAGCAGCGTCCTTCGCGTTCCACCGTGATGGGAACCGAAGTATGGTACGTAGTACGCCGTCGCTACTCGCCCGGAACCTACGTAATTCGCGCGCGCGTTCTCCTTCAAAAATATTAATGAACGCGAAAACGAGAGCGCTCGCGCGTAGACGGCAGAATACAAAAGCAAATTACGGAATTGATTATTCGTACGAGCACGCGTGGAATATATTTTTGCGTCTCCTTTTCTTTTCTTGTCTGGGCTTGTCGAAGATTGAGCGATTTGGGAGAGCTGTCAAGAAGAACGCTCGGGCCTACACGCATGGGCGAAAGAAAACAGAAAGCGGGTCGAAGAAAAATAGTTACGGAGGCGGGGAACCGAAGCGAGGGGAAGCAGTGAGCCGCTAATGGATGCTTGTTTCGGGACCTTGCGGACAGGTGGCGCTGTCTGCCGCCGGGTGATGACCGCTCGCACCCTCTCTCGTCATTACGTCGTACTCGTCATAATTTACGGCGTCATTTAATTGCTATTTGTACGCCGCGCGTTCGTTCGGGGAAACAATGAACAGGCGGAAGGAAGGGGGCAGCAAGATGGAAAGCAGGGAGGGGGGGCTTTGCAAGATTTGCTCGGCTGAGGCGACCGGACCACCCAAAACGATTTTGTGACTTTTTTTTTCTGTTTCTTCTTTGTTTAGTTCTCTTACTTTGTTATTGCTTTGATCTGTTGTCGTTGCATTGCCAGTGAAAAAATATAAATAAATACACGCGTCTCTTTTGTTTGAACATTGTCGGGCTCGTGTTCACGGTTGTAGAGTTTCGTACCTCGTGAAAGGGCGTGTTTAGCTTTAATTTATGTTTCCGTTACGGTCCCCTTTGGATGCGTCGTTGTCGAAAGCTATGATTACGACTGGAATATCGCGCGTGATAAATTCGAGACGGTTGCGGATTGTTAGTGACTGTCGACCGAGTGGACTCGCCGGTGCGCCGTTGAAGGGCTTTGCCTCTGCCGTCTGTCCGTTGTTGAGTTGGTTGTCGATAGCAATCGTTCGAGGGCGAGACATTGGATTTGTTACGCGTCGCCGAGCGTGTCCGCAATTGATAATGGGGATGTTGGTCTTTTTCCACCATGTTAATGAGCTTCCCCAGGATGTGAAGTTGCGTAATATGTGTATGTCAGTGTATTGACGATACGGATCTGTTGCAGGTGTTGTTTTTATTTTCTACTCTGCCGTATATAATAATCGAGCGGTGGAGATTGCAATGTAATATGAATTACGGATTGACTGGCTTTTAGCGAGCGTCATCCAAGTCAGTGTTGGAAAACCGCAACTAAGGTGTTTTCGTAGCACACTATTGCCGATTGTCTTTTTTTTTTTTTTTCTTTGCAATGTTTTCTGCATTTTGTTTGTCCCAAATGATTGTGTCAAGTTCAGAAAACACTTAGTTGATTCTTCTGCAGTACGCTATGCACTCTGTTTCTTGCAAATGGCTGTGTGGAGTGGACTCTACAAAACACATAACATATTTTTTGTTCTTTTTTTTTTTTTTTACTCTGACCGTTAGGATGAAACACAGAGCTGTTTCACATCTTCAAAAAGCTATAAACTTCCTCGTGCACTTTACGCAACACAAGAACATTCCTGCCAGCTCAACTTGACCAACTCCTTGCGCGTTCTCTTGTTTATAGTGCAGTGAAAGATAGCTCTTTGTTCAAACATACAGGTATGTTTGAATCTAAGGAAAGCTTGAATCTCACGAGCAACTGTCGTTGCGTTGTATATACACCAACTGAACTCTTTGACGTACGTGACGCCACTGCGGTGTCGCTGCTGTCGGCACGTGCGAAGACGCCTCGCTTCACTCGAATTTGGTGTTTGCGCACGCGCAGTTCGCCCACACCTGGTGTGCAGGCGAACACCGGCTTGTTTGGAAACAGCCTGTTGGCCGTTCTACATTGTTCCAGTCTATAGTCACCCATTCACCTGTTTGGCGCTTCCAGCATTAGTTTTGCCGGCAGTTTTATCTTGAACTAAGCGTTTTGTCACTTCCTTCAGATTGTGGCGTCACACGCCGCGCCTTGAATCAACAGACATTTTGGGAAATCTGTTCGTTTCTGTTATGAGCCGCACACTTTTAACGACCTATCCCCCTACAGCGGTAAACATCTCATCTCATAAAACCTTGAAAAAGAAGCTGAAATTTATTTTCCCAGAAACCTGCACAGCTTTTTACGGTAATTTTTTTTTTCTTCTTGTTTTCCTTTTTTTTTTATTCACATTGGAATGCAATTTTTTGAAGATCAGGCCCAGAGATTCTAGACCTAAAATGTAAACTACGTCTTTATTATTGTTATTATTATTATTATTTCATTTATGCTTTATAAGCAGATTGGCCGTTGTATTCTAACACATTAGCTATATAAATCATGGTACATATCCTACTCTAATATTTTCATTTGGGGATCCGAACTGTTTTCCCACGCGCCATTTCGTGTTAAGATTCATTCTGGATAACTAAATATTAAAAAAAATATATATATTCGCGTAGAGGTTAGAGCAGCATTTACACGAGGGAAAAATCCAACGCTCTGAATGCCGCTTTTGTTTTTTTCATTGGTAATTTGGCGTTTTTTTTTCGCGGTTTGTCCGGTGACGTCGGCAATCTGAGCTCTTATTGGAAGGGTAGTGGATAGACGCAAATGGTATAGCTGCTTTTGTAGCAGCTATAGCATTTAGCAAGCAAGATAGTCACCACCTCCTCGCCCGGAGGGAGCACTGCAGCATTTAGGGTCAAGAATTCGGGTGCCAAACGCCGGCGTCGTCTGCTAGTCGTAGTGGTGGCGCGGGTGTCTTATCTAATCTACGCCGTTAATTTTTTTATTTTTTTTATAAAATTATGACACGACGGGAACGCCGATCAGCCTGAGTTTCTTTCACAACAGTGACGTGTTTAAATAAACGCCTCCACAATGTTAGATGTCGACTTCTAATGCGAAAGCATTAACTGTCCCATCGAGCGAGCTGACGTCATCAGTTTGAAGCTCGAAAACGGAACCTAGTTTCCACGATTTCGCCTTCGGTTCCATTGGCTGGCGCGCGTCGACGGGGCTCCCATTGGCCGCTGCGCTCGTCAGTTTCCAAGACCGCTCAACCCATGGCGCTGCTTGTCCATCAGCCCGCCGTTAACACGGAGCGTCCAAGGTCAGCGTGCTCAGGGGAGGACTCGCGTTCACCGCTGATGAAAAGTACGCAGCAGACGAAAAAGGGAGCGGACGAGCGGCTTGCATGCTTTCACATTCACAACTCATAAGAAGTGCTTAAGTGTACCTTGACCTTTTTGATTAACGAATGTATTTTAAGTGTATTTCTCTGTATTTTTAACCTTTACCGAGATAACATTATGTTATTCTTTGCTTGTCTACGTTGTATATGCATGCTCTACCGTGCTCACCCATGCCTTGGACGCCGTCTGGCAGTATTCTTAAAGGAGCGATGCAACAATTTTTGTACTTTGCGCAAATACCGCTTAAAACGGATCCCTAACGTTAATGACATATGAAACACGCGTTCGTTCTTCACCCCACGCAATAGAAGTCTCAGAAAAAAATTTAAGAAAAACGAGCAGCGTTGACCTCTCAACTCGCAGCCAGAACAAGCGGCCGCTTGATCTGGAGCCGATTATATGCCGCCAGTGTTGATCATAGCCACGCGCTGGGGTCGGCAAACCGCAGGACACGCGCTGAGTTGCAGACATTGTTATGGCTCGGCTGTTGTCGTCGTTGGAGCGATTGGACACAGGTCACTACCCGAATGCTTCTCGAGCTAGCAATTATCACGAGCCCAAGTCGAGTGCCACGCAATGCTCGGGTCCAATCTATGAACGAACCGCATTCAGATATCGTCACTTGGGTGTACTGCGATCCCCACGTTACGTCACCAAATTTTGCAAAGGGGAGATTGAATGAAAATGATCGCTTTTGTCCTTGAAATTACACCGCAACAAAGGAGTTTCTTGGCCAGTGGCGTTGCGTGTGGGTATCCCTGAATCCCAGGTGTGCCAGTAAGCTCGTGTAGAGTGGAAAACATTCCAATTGAATATCGTTGCCACCGGTCCTTTAAATAAATAAATAAATAATCAAGCCAGGCACGTAGCCAGGATTTTGTTTCGGGGCGGGGGGGGGGGGGGGGGGGGGGGGGCGCCTATGACAAAATGCTGTATGAGCGGGAGAAGAGGAAGAGGAGGTCCCAGCAAAATGAAAGATTTCAGGGGGGGGGGGGGGTCCCATGGCTCTCCCCCCCCCCCCCCCCCCCCCCCCTCCCCCGGCTACGTGCCTGAATCAAGCAGAGTGCCATTAAGAAAACAAGATACACGTCTACCACTTAAGGGGACTATGAAATGATTGTTCAACTTCTTCCTCCTTAGGTTTCCTCCTTAGGTTTCCTCCTCAGCTCAAAAACAAAGGTAGAAATCACGAGGTCGTTACCTGCTTGGGCACCGGTGCGATAACTCCAAGCTTTCACCGTGCTTTCGAAGCACACCATGCAACTTCTGCCTCGCAAGTGATGATAAGTGCCGTCACGGCAATCTTTGGCCACGAACGCGAATCCAAATATTCGTCAACGGATTGATCGTTGTCCGTCTGACGCAGTGCTCAGGTCCAACGCGACTCTCCCGCTCGGCTGGGAGAACTTGCGTTTCCGGTAGAGAGGCATATTTTACGTCACGGCCACGGGTTCACATGTTGGTGATCGAGTCCTGTTCAAGTCGAGGAAGAAAGCAGACTTGAGCTTTCGTCTTATTTTTGCTCAAAACTCGAGGCAATAAAACGAAAACGGATTTCTGCTCCGGGTTCTATGAACATTGACGATTGATCGGGGTCTTCGTTTGAAAAAAGAAAACTGGTAAATCATTTCATGTTCCTTTTAATCGTTGTTTTCATTTTCTTTTATTTTATTTTTTTATTAAAAGGTCAGGACGAGAAGGCTGTAGAACTGGATATGCTATACAATGAGTTCTCAAATTGTAAAGAATTACCGTTCGTCGCTTTCCTGAATCACTTACTCCTTCCGCCGCTGTCCTTGCAACTTGGAAAAATCTGCTTCGCAAGGTTTCATACCAATTAGTGATCAGTTGGAAGACAAATGTGCTGGTGTAAACTTTTCTGTTCAACCCTACGTCAAAAGATGAGAGCCACGCTTGTGGCAGCACTTAGATTAATCAACCTTTCTTGCAAACACGACCTGTCTCCCCACAGTGCCAACCCTCCTTTAAAGGGAAACTGAAGCAGTTCCGTATTTGAGGAAAAACACTTATCATCTTCGATTAGCCTCCCAAATCACAAATATCAATTTTATTTTCTCTTTTTTTTTTTTTTCGTTCTGGAGCTGGGAGGCTACAGAAAATAATTTCCGAAGTACCGGCGAAGCCCCTCCTTCCAGGGGCTCCGGAAGCGGGGGGGCAGGGTGGGCTTGGGCCCCTCCTGTCCTCAGGACCGAGCTGCCGAGCCCCCCCTCCCCCTCCCTCTTTTCTTTTTTTTTTTAGTTTGTGTGTTTGCAGGTTATCTGGTATGGGCCTTCGGCCTATCTGCTGTACCTCCGTCTCTCCTGAGCCGAAATAAATGACCCTTTATGCATGCTGACCTACCGCCCTCCTCACCTCCGCCAAGCACAAAAAGCACCGGGGCGACGGAGAGGCTTGCTTGAAAAGTCAAAGCCAGAAGAAAATGACAGGCAGGACTCATGAGCCTGATTGACAACCAGTTTAGAGCGAACTAAGAGGGGACAGCGAAATGAATGGGTTCCGACATGACGACGTCGGCGAGCGTTTGTCTGCTTCCCCCGTGTGGAAGCAAGAAGCCCAGAAAATGCATGGTGCTTCTCTGGCCCGCAGACAAAACAGGCAGGCGGTACTACCGCGGCGCTTAAAGGCCATCATTAGGAGAGGGAGGGGGGGCTGGTGAGCTTGAGTGTGGATTCGGGAGTGCTTAGAAAAGGCGAGTCTACGAGCTCCCAAATTTGACAAGGCGCCTTCGATGGCGAAAGCTTTGCGCGCATGCGGCGTCGTGCCCGCAGGGTGGTGAGGCATGAGGCGACACATGTTTACAAACTCAGGACAACACAACACGAAGTCTCAAACACAGCTTTTATCATTCAGCACTTTCCTTTTGTGATGGCCCCCAACTTGCATTGACGCCAGGAGTCCGAAGCGATCACGGTCGATGTACTTGACCCTGAGGTACATACCGATGTATGCAATCTCTGCCTCCAGTTGAGACATCCGATGGCCCAACATTGCTGTGTTTGAAACTTTCTGTTGTGGTGTCCTTTTTTTTTCCCCGAGTCTCGGGGTTTTGTCGAAAACTTTTAACACTTGTTTGTCTACGTCTGCGTTAATACATCATGTTTGCCCGAGAATCCCTAAATGAAGGAACGTTTTTATTTTTAGACATAGCCAATTTGGCATAGGCACAGCTGCGGTTGATATGTAAAAGTTGGTATAGGAAAGAAAAAATTAAAGAACGCATGGTGCGGCCGATATCGGTGGTTATTCAATCATTGTATGAGTTGTCAGGGCAAGCTTCTTACTGTTATTTTACTGAACCATTGTTTTACTTTGTTTTCCATGGATATGTGCGTGAATATGCGAACGCGCTGCATTAATATGTTTTCATTCCAATATGGCAATTAATGTCAACCTGAAACCGACCTAATCTTAAGGAATTCGGAGATAATAATGTTTATTTTCCACCAAAAGATGGTGGCGATCAGGGAAAAAAGCTGTCAGGTACAGCTTGACGGGTCCCTGACCGCCTACAGAAAGCAGCAACAGAGCAAAAAAAAAAAAAAAACGATATTCAAGAGGAAAAAAAAAAATTGTGCAATGATTGTCGCTATCACACATTTTAAAACAAATTTTAGATTTTCCCCCCTTTTTTTACATTGAGGCAGGACAGACAGCAGAGATAAAATTATGCAAAAACTAGTCACAAAGATTACAAAGAAAGAAAGGCAACTACCTTCAGCTGCTAGAGAAAAAGGATGATTTTACTTCTCTTAGGGATAACTCATCCCAATTAATCTATACTTTTAGTCTTATACGAATTGAGTAGATTGGGGAGAGTGTATTTAAGCATTTGTTTGCCATAGTTTGTTTTTGGTGTAGCCACCTCCCAACATTCAGCACCTCGGGTAGGGTAATTATGAACATTTTTTTCTAAATTTCCAAGATCTGTTAAAAAAGTTGTGTCTTTAAGTTTCTCTACTTTAAGGCTAGTGCTAAGCCTATAATCATATAATGTATGCGCGTTTACGACGCGAAATTTCTGAAATAAGCCAGCTGTGTGAAAAATCATACGAGACGGCAGCTATAGCCCTCAGTGCTTTTTTTGGCAAAACATGTAACTTTTCTAGGTTTGTTAAAGTTGTTGTTCTTTAAACTAAATGGCAATAATTTAAGTGAGAATAAAATAGAGAATTATATATTAATAATTTAACGCTTGTTGGTAAAATATAACGATGACAATTTAACATGCCCACAATTTGGGATAGCTTTGGAATAAGAGAGTTTACATGACTTTCCCACGACATATTTTCAGAAAACGTGACACCTAAGAGTTTAAAACAATTCACAATCTCGATTTCGGTTGAATTCAAAACTATGTCCTTGGTAATGGTAACGAGTGTATTTTCTAGGACGAAGAAGCACGGCTTTGGTTTTATTTACATTTATTTGTTATGCGTTGTAATGACTCCACGTTTGTAACCTAGACAGGGCCAGATTCGCCATATCGAATAACAGATCAGGATCATCTGCAGAAAACAGTATGCTGGTGTCATCAGCATAGTTTACAAATTTTGCGCTTACATTAATATTGACTATATCATTCACGTATATGTAAAGAGGAAGGGGCCCAATATACTACCCTGTGGTACCCCAGAAGGAATAGGTTTTATAGTGGAAGAATTCCCATTGATATAAACATACTGCGCTCGATGCTCCAGATAAGATCTTATCAGCTGTAAAGCGTGCCCTCGAATTTCATAATTATCTAATTTCGATAGTAAAATTTTATGATTGAGGCAGTAAAACGCCTTGGTGAAATCTATAAAGACTCCAAGAACCATATTTTTGTTTTCAAAGCTTTGTAAAATAAATTCTTTTAAAACAAGTAGGGCAGATTCTGTCGACTTGTGTTTTATAAATCCATACTGTGATGGAGTTATCAAGTTATACTTATTTGAAAATTTAGTCAAACGTGTATGAAGAACCTTTTCGAGCGCCTTGGAAAACACTGGTAATATTGAAATTGGCCTGTAGTTTCCCATTTCATTTACATTTCCTTTTTTATGCAATACTGAAACTTTGGCAATCTGCATTCGCTTAGGAAAAATTCCAGTAGATAAAGAGATATTAAATATATGAGTTATTACAGGTGGTAACAGATGAATAACATGTTTTACCGGTCTTATCTGGATGCCATCGACGTCACAGCTAAAACAATTTTTAAGCTGAAGAAACACGCTTATAATTTCTGGTTCGACGACGGGATCTAAAAATACCGAATCACTGTTTCGTTTATAATTTAAAACCAAAGGAGTTTCGGTTTCAGTAGTACCCACAATATTTACAAAATGTTCGTTAAAAGCATTTGCTACTGAACACCCAGTAAGTTCAGTACCATTGCACAGATTTTTTTCAATTGAACTGAAGGGGCGATTACGATAAAGAAGATAATTTAGTTGCTTCCACGTGATGTCAGTGCGTCCTTGTGCGTCCTTGAACAAATCAAAATGATAACGCGTTCTGGCGCGCTTTAGTTCTTTTGTCAGGTTGTTGCGATAGTTTTAAATACTTTAAGGTCCTTCTGGTCCTTGGATTTTATCAATTTACCATATAAAGCGTTTTTTTTTTCTTAATTTTACAGAGTAAATCTCTTGTTATCCAAGGCTTCTTTATGCGCTTGTTTGTTTTAATAGAAGTGAAAGGAAAATTTGTCTTATACGGTCCAAGAAATAACTCTATAAAAGAGTTATAAGCCCCGTCAGCACTATCTTCACGCAGTACACGGCTCCAATTTGTATTTGAAACAGCGGTCTGAAAAGCGTTGAGTCAATCTAAAGTTATTTTTTGTACGAATGTCCGCTCTGTCCTACAAGTTTTCTTCGGGAAACTTTTGAGAGGAATGAATATTGGGAGGTGGTCACTCAGATCGCAAACAATGACGCCAGCTTTTATATAATCGACTGAGCTGTTTGAACTAAACAAATCAATGTTTCAGATTGGAGAGTAACACGTGTAGGTCTATTAATAACATTTGCGCAACCATATGTCCTGATTAGGATGTCGAGCCCCCCCTCCAAAGAAAGACTTCCGGAGCCTCTGCCTCCTTCCCGAATCGTGACGTCATATCCGAACTTATCCGAATCTTCGCTATCGCGCATCCTCAGCGCCTATCAAAGTTAAGCGCGCGCACTCTTGCCATTTTCAAAAAAAAAAAAAAAAGTAATAAAAAAAAAGACGTCATGACTGGTGTCAGTGCGGGGTAATATACCTTAAAGGGGTATTCACACGAGGGAGAAATCCGGGGGATTTCTCCCCGGCACGCGCACATCACGAGACGAAAACGTCAGGCTTTGCGACGTGCAAAAGCCTCGCGTTTTCATCTCGTCAGGCGCGCGTGCCAGAAAGGAATCCCCGGGATTTCTCCCTCGTGTGAATACCCCTTAAAGCCCCTCTGTGTCTTACAAGTAGCGCAAGGTGCGTCAATTCACGAGGCACGTGCAACGTGCAGCCCTTGGGAAGATCGTGGCGGCACAGCGCAGCACTGAGCTAGATTTCAGACGCCATGTTCTTTTCAGAAGTGGCGCGCGGCACGTGTCTCGAGCATTTCGTCAACAATGAATGGCGCCACTTTTTTTAGCGGATAGAGGGGCTTTAATTTACCTCACAAGCTTGCGATTGCACGCGCGCTGACCACACTGCGATTGCACGCGCGCTGACCACATCCTCGGCACCACACGCGCGCTGACCACACGAGCGACGCGCGTGTGGTGCCGAGGATTTGGTATGACGTAACGACGGGTCGGAGGTTTTTCGTGTTTTCTCGCGTTTGGTTACATTTTCGGGAAAAAGGAACGAGATATTCAGATTCTCAAGATAAAAAAATACTTTAAAATCCACCTCTAGCTTGACTTTTTTTTTAAATAATTTTTTTAGCTTTAAATAATAAACTGAAATCGTGAAATGGCAAGATAAATGTCATTTGTGACATGATTAGTTATCGAGTGCAAACGGGTATGGTATTGGCAAACGGTTTGCTGTTTGCTTTGCCATGCCTCGGCTAAAAACTTGGCGTTAATTCGCTAACTATAAAAAAAAGCAAGAAAAAAAAGTTTGACGTTTTTTTTTCCTTTTTGTAAGAAAGCAAAAGCAGCGGAGCTGTACTATGTGCCGCCATCTATAAGCGATGGCGACAACCAGACAACCGGTATGCCGACTGTCTGGTTGCCGCCTTCGCTCATAGATGGCAGTAGCTGTCCAGAGGGTTGTGTCGAGATTTATTTGTCCACGGAGACGACTCTGGGGAAACTAGCCCTTAACAGCTCCGCTGTAAAAACCCCGAATGCTTGTGAATTGATTGTGGCATGAGACACCTGAGAAAACCCGTGCATGTTGCCGAGGGGGGGGAGGGGGGGGTGGGACGATAAGAAGACTTCTGAACATGCGGTTCTATCACGAGCGTTTAAAATCGTCTCGTGTCACTGAAAACGTATAGCCCGTGCTTGAAAATGCCACGCAGCCGTTCCCCGCTTTACACCGAGCCCTCCCCGTGTGTCGTTCCAGGAAAGTTCGCAGCCGGCGCACTGGAGCGAAGCCCGACGCCGCGGCCACGTCCGTCTCTGTGTGTACCTGAAGTGAGGTAGTAGGTTGTATAGTTGAGAACTACATCTGCCAAGGAGAGCTAACTGTACAACTTGCTAACTTTCTTCGGGTCGCACAATGTTCGTCGGAGGTCAGGCTACCGGACAGCTACTCAAGGCTCCGTTGGAACGAGCTTCCAAGTCGCTTCTTCGAGGATGTCCAGGTGCGTACGTCGCTCACCTTTAGTTGCAATCACGAGATGCAGTCTAAGAAATCTGCACCGTCTACATTCCCGCCAATCGCTACGGGTGATTAATCGCAGCAATCTACTAGCTTGGCGAATGACGAGGCTGAAATTATGTTTAGATTTTTAACAGACAGTCTGCACTGAGACAACGAGCGTGGCTTTTCACCCAGCTCATTCTCACAACGCGTATACAATTTTTCTTCTAAGGTCTAAACATTAGAGGTATGCGAGCAGTGAAATTTCAACTCGAATCGAAGAGTGCCGAATGGTGACCAAAACATTGTAATGTCAAATCCAATGCAAATCCAATATGTATATATATATATATATATATATATATATATATATATATTTATGTGCACTGCTCACAAGACTGAGAAAAAAAGATCCGCATGGACAAGAAAATTAAAAAAAAAATTCTACATCTTCATTTTTTAGATTGGGTTGTCACCGCCAGACGTATTCAGTAGAAAGTCACTAAACGTCTCGAGAAATTAAGGTATGCAAACTTGGCACTTCTGTGGCCGCCTCAATGAGCTCAACGTCGAACCAGGACTGAAATTGCAGTTTCCAACTTCGCCCTTGTTTGAAAAGAAAATACGCTTTAACAAAGTTGTTGACTCTAATATCTCTCTCCTTGTGTTTTTTTAGAGTAAACCCTTAGTATGAATCAGAATCAACTGGTCCAACTCGCATTCTTAACTCTAGCAAACAAGTTCAGATTAGTCATTAAAAACAATAATTCCTGCTGGTTGCCAGGCGTTTTCTTTTTAAGAGGGTTTCTAGCTCAGGTGATTCGTACTATTTTACCTGGAAAATATTATTTAGAGTCAATTATCTGCATAACAGTTATACAGATAACTTTTTCTGCACTAAATAAAAAATAAATTAGAAAACAAAGCTCGCGGCGTCGTAAAGAGTCGGGAAAGGGGGGGGGGGGGGGGGGGGGGAGGCATATTATATGTTTGATGAGTCGCAGGGTATAGCAAGGTGCCAGAGTTTCGGGAAGCACTCCCCTACGTGCTTATTCTTCTGCAGGGCACACTGAAAGAAGGAAGGCTAGCACGAATAAAGAGGGTCGTTAAAAGGCGAATTCGGGGTGTTGCGTGCCAGACCAATGAAGAACATCTGGTCCGCCTGAGCGGAGGACTAAGGACGACTTTAGACCACCTGGGGATTTTTTTCACGTGCCACCGAAACCTCCTTTGCACGGTGCCTTCTCCACAGTTGCCCTCCGTCGGATTACGGGCACCTCGGCCGGGATAAAAACAGTCGGGCTGGGCGAATGATCGATTAACCGTAGAATTAATCGAATGATGCTTTAGTCGCGATACATTCTTTTAAACTGGTTAATCGGTTCAACTGAAAACAGGGTGAACCGAACAAATATAAAAGCTTTCCCTTTTTTCATACCGCCGTGCTCTTTTTCTCCAGAACGCGAACATTATCCTGTTCGTCGGCGATGAACTCACAAATGCCAACACCGTTACTCATGCTTAAGGCAGGGCTGTATACCAACCGATTACAGCCGGTGTGACTGAATTATACTCTGCCGCCTCCGCATAAACACGGCAGTAACGGCAGCGTTACAAGCTAAACTGGACAGTATGAGGTGGATCCGACACCCATGACGAACCGGGACCTGTTATTATCGGTAACTGCACTCGATTTGGTACCGAAAACTTATACCTCTGTCAGACGGTCACCTATGGTCCTTTACGCCAAAGGCCTTTAGTATCTTCAAAGACCTTTACGTTCTGCCGTGCCAGACAGCGCAAGTCAATGTCATTTAGACGATGTTTACAGCGATTGAAGTCTCGTAGCTTGGTTCAAACGCATAAATCATGTTTACGCCAGAAAAATATTATTTTGGCGATAAAAATATTTTTTTTTAAGTTTTTATCAAGCAAACAAATTATTAAAAAAGACAAAATGACGAGTTCAGTCAAGTGATTATAACAAAGTCCACTTTAAGCCCAAGCAAAGTGTTCTTTTGGCAATTAGCGGCAACCCTGAGCGTCCCCCGCTCACTCAGTTCTAGTCCTACGTTGCTCGGAGCTCCCGCTCCTTTCCGTGCTTCTGCTACGCTTTTGCCCTGTTCGGTTCGGTGTCGTGCTCGCGCTTGAGGCTCATCGCACGCGTCAGAGGTCCTCCAGACGATCCTCCCAAAGTCGTATCAGCGCCCAGGTCGCCTCAACGCTCCAATGGAAGCGCGGCGACCCCTTCCTACTCGTGGACGCTCCTCCGTGGTCCGACGTATCGCACGACGCGAGAGTGAGATACAGAAATATATATGTACAAAAGAACATTAGATATATACAGTACGGATAGTAATATAAGTAGAGAAATAAAAGCTAGATAAGGTTGTACGGAAAATTGAGAGGAGGAAAACCGAAGTGCCGAAGCGGGCGACGCGAGCAGGCGACGGCGAGGCCTACTAGATAGCTGGGGCCGTCAGTACAGAAAACTATTTGGCGAGGTTTGCACAGAACATACGTGAAAACTCTTTTGTAATAATAAAAATGCAAACGCATTGATTTTAGATATTGGTACAATCATTTATTTCAATTCGCTGTAAACCCTTCCTGACGAGAGTAGGCCTTTAGCACCCGTAAGGGAGTTGTGGGAACTCAGGTTCACGAAAAAGACCTTTACGCTAAGTGCCATTTGAGTTGCCGTGTGGCACTGCCTAAATGACATTTACACTAAAGGTCCTTTGGCGTAAAGGTCATTTTATGTGCCCGTCTGACAGGGGTATTAGTCACAACGGAGCATCTCCTTTGGAGATGTCCCGCTACTACACGAACACGACGAGCAATAGTATGTGACCTTCCCGCTCGGCATCGCCCCGAGACCCTCTCAGAGTGGATAAGACCAGAGGGCGAAGCTCAGGAAAGGAAGGTGGTACGCGACTCTCTCTTGACATTTATTTGGGAGACTAGCATCAGAAACCACTTTTAAGACTTCCAACTCCCCCTATATGCTATCCCCCTCTCCACCCACCACACACACCAAAATACGTTTCAAACAAAACAAAAACGAATACTAGAACTCCGAAAGTCGAATCGAGGTATTCGAGCAATCATTATTAGGTTCCAGTTGGGAACTGGAATATTCGCACGGCCTTACTAAACATATTGTCAGCCTCGTCATTCGCCCAACCCTCTCTGTAGATTGCTGCGATTGGCTGGCCGAAGTGATTTACGCGAAAGTAGGTGCTCTATAGAATTCTAAAAGCGCCGTCACACTGAGGAAACAGCTGGACGACCTGGACCGTCAAAACGAGGGTTCCAGCGACAATGCATTAAGGCAACATGAACTGTCGGAAAAACATGTTTTTGTTGCCCGGCAAACATGCTCGCTGATTTGTTCTCCGGAGTCGACATCATGTTTACCTGTTTTCGTGTGCGGTGCGGGGTCGATGGAAATGTGCCGCTACTAAATGCCAGTGCGTTCGAAGGGCCAAAGATCACCACGAGACGACTTCCGCCAGTGACACTGATAGCCACTGACTCCAAAAGGCATCCCTGAAATAGTAACTCAAATATTGGGCAAAATATGTTTTTTTTTTTCGCAATGTTATTGAGTTTACAGTCTTGGTCCTCACCGTGTTTTTCAATTCGAAAGTCTCTACTGGCCACTATGAAAAAGTGATGTAAGCGGAAGATTTTTTTTTTTGGTCGGTAGACTGTTTTCAACTGATTACAAAAAGTTCCATGGTGTCAATGAATGCTTTCGAAGTTCGCTCCAGCACCTGCGCTGCAGCACGAAACAATTGCTCGGCATAGTCCATTTTGTAGACTGCCCGCTCGACCTGCAAGCCTGCCTTCCACTGACGTCACGGCACTGTAATGCGCGCGAATATCTGAGTGTATGTTTTGGCATAATTTTCATTTGCCGATTTCACAATAACGATTCGGAATTTCACGATACTAAATAGCATACCGTAGAGGGTAAAGTCCGGTGATTTTAAATATTGTTAGTTGGCGTAGCTGAAAAAATCCCCGGAGTACCAGGCTGCTACCATCTTAGGGCGGTGTTGATGTCTGCTTTTGTCATTTGCCTGTAAGCATGACGAGTTTTATCCCTCCGGGAATATCAAGTACTAGACCTAAAACCTTTTCCAATTTTCAACGCAAGTTCTCGAACTTGATTTCAGGGCTTCGTGTGTGGACAGCCAGGCGCCTGGGAACATTCGACCCGCTCATACAAGCTTGCCAATGACCTTCCACGATAGCTTCGTTTTCTTGTCACCATTATGTGACGTTGATTTCGTAAAAGTAGCCAATACTCCTTGTCACCCCGAGGAAAGAAAAAGAAAAATGCAAGTTTCTGTGCATAGTCCATACGCTGCGCAGAGTAGTCCTTACAAGCTCTGGTTGTAAGTCTTATTGTGCAACCACCAGACCAGCACAACTGCAAGCACGTCCATGTCGGTCTCGGTAACGAAATCTCTCAAGCGGTATGTTCAGCCATGGCAGTTCAGCCAAGCAGTTCCGGTCTAGTCGCACAGATTTCTTGTAATGCCGTTACTTGTCACGCATTGCGACGTGCCCCCGGACACCGATGCTCGCAAGCGTTGTCTCCGGGCGTAGACCTCACCTTTCGACCGAAAGCTTCAGCTTTCGTCATTCGCAAGAGACTACGCCTGTAGATGTATTTAAAAGATGACGCAACACGCGTCCATTGATCTACATCGATAAACCGCTAAAGTATACCTCATAGCTGTGACGTCGTTTCTTTCTTTCTTTGCGTTTTTCCACGGTATATTTAGCTTCGTGGCGTACCGATAGAGCTTATTGGTGTCGATAGCTATCAAGAGGCAAGTCCTTTTATGTACAGGCAGGGTAGGTGCTCGTGTCTCCAGGTTACAACTGGAGACGGACATCGCAGTACTCGGTGCACCTGAAATGACAAAAAAGGCATATCATTATGTTTTTGTAGCAGCAGCCGATGTGTACTACAGCGTTGTTGTTAAACCATGGACAAAATGTGATAGAGCTCGTCGATAGCATCACCATTATCGGGATATGAGAATTTGCGCGATGTATTTATGATTAACAGTTGAGACGTTGACACGAGGAAGGCACCGCAGTAAAGAACTCGCGTGCTTGTTCGAGTTTGCTCGGGAGTAAGAGCAGGGCAAATAAGGGCGTTGCCTCAATCCAACTTTGCGAAAATCTGCAACAGGGTCTTCAAACTTTTTTGTAGAAGGGGTCGGATTAGGGATCCGTAGCAGTCTCGAGTGCTGAGGAAAAAATAGTAATTATGAACGCGGAAAAACCAGATAAATAAGTTTAGGCAAGCATAGCACAAAAATGAACGTTAGAGTAAGTATTAGTCTAACTCTGAGCTGGATGAATACATACAGCAATTTTAAATTTAATATTTAGCTATCTATGGCATTGCACAAAGCTTGTGACCAAGAAAACTCACTAGGCATAAATTAAAGCGCATAGGAACTTTGACGTATTCGAGCAGTGCAATAGACTAATGAGAATGATCAAACTAACGCTGGCAATATGCAATAGTTGTGACAGAGGTGACCAAGCACAATGTACACGAGAAACCAAAGTAATATTTGTGACAGAGGTCACCAAGCACAATGTACACGAGAAACCAAAGTGCACGGACACGAAGCAGGGGAATAAGAATGGTGATCCTGATGATGGCAATGTTCAATGAATAATATGGCAAGAGAACCCGCGTTACGAAGCAGTTTCTGTCGTTCTTTCTGGTATATTCGTTTGCGCATTTGGAGCGTGTCGCGGCTCCGTCTCTTTGCGCGCTCATCTTTCTGTGCCGGTATACCAGCGGGTCTGGTGGAAGCGGACCGCGGGCCGAGCTTCCTTGGAAGAACCGGGGCCTGCGGACCGGTCAGAACACTTCCACGAGCCGGGGCTCGTAGACCCCTGATCTACGAGGCCTGGCACCATTATAACCTCCCAGACAGCCTTCCCAGTCCGAATATCTTTGTTTTCTTCATCGTCATTTAAGTCAAGTGTAGAGACGTACTGTGACAAACGGTGCAGTATACAAGTTCGATGATGAATCAGCCTCGATGTGTAGTTGTGAACAGTTTGAGAAAAAAACACACTCAAGTCGAGCTGCATGAGACGAAGGCGTTCGTTCATACTCGTGGCGACCATAGATGTAACCTTCTGCACCTTGTCTGGAGTCACAAATCTCGCTCCTAAAGTTTGCCCTTCATGCAGGTACACCCGTCAACGTCTTCGTGGTGAAAGCGTTTAATTTTTGCTCATTCTTTTTCGTCATATTTTTTTCTGACTAGCCGGTTAAAGAAAAAGATTAATCGCGATTAAAGCATTAATTGATTCATCGGTAGGTGAATCAATTCACGAACATACTTGGGCTATCAGAACTTGACCCACCTTAGCGCTGTGAATCAAACGAATATGAACGCCAAAGGAGGTGATCGACCGAACCCGAGTTTCACTGTACTTCTCTCTGACGACGGCGCCGAACTATGCAAACCGGAAGGACTCTCTCTCTCTCTCTCTTTATATATATATATATATATATATATATATATATATATATATATATATATGTCCCAGCTCGGCGCTCGTTGCCTTCGGCCGTGCTTTTGAATGCGCATGAACGTTCGAGGTTGGAGAGACGCCGAAGTATTATCGAAGGAAGGTCGCGCTAATGCGACATCTAAACTTTCTCCCTGCCGTTCCCATCCAGTGACTAAAATCCCTTCATTACTTCTTTTGTTTCTTCCTTTCCAAGTATACACGGTACGTTCTCGGTAGCATTTTCAGTTTCTTCCTTTCCCATTCGTTTTCTGCGCTCGCTGCTTAGACACCGGGTGCGGATGCATTCAATCATCCTTTGATCACGGGGACACAAAGAGCGCCGACGTAGACGAGCGCGTGCGTGTGTACGCATTGGTCGGTCCAGGCCGGGCCATCCGCGTGTCCGTCGCCGTTAGCGCGAATCCATCTGGCCGCTCGTCGAGCCAAGGGCCGGCCGCGCGAAACGTGAAGAGCACGCAGATGAGCTCCGTCGTCCACGCGTCCCATCTGCCGCTGCCCTCGGGTGAAGCAACGCAACCGCCGTCCCCCTCGTGTGCGTATACATACGCTGGATTGCCACGCATCGCTGCCTCTTCCTTTGGGCGCGCACTTTCTCGAATCGTCGTCGGTGTCGCCTACCTTCAATTGTTGCGGCACGCGAAATAGCGCTCCGCCGTCGCTCCCTGCCTTTTTTTTTTTTTTTTATATGAGGGGAAAGGGGGGAGGGGTTGGAAGTGACAAGTGTTGCTTTCGGTATACGCGTGTAGATAATGAATATACTTTGCTCCTTTGCCCGCGGGCGAGATCTTCATCTTACAGGTTCTTCTTCTGGAACGGCGGAAACGGTGCCTGTTGTTGTCGTTGTTGTTGCCATTCGCCGGGACATTTGTAAGTTGTAAACCCCGGCGCCCAGTTTAATCCCGTTCCGTTTTTCTCTGTGGCGGAGAGAGAAAGAGAGAGAGATACAGCTGTTGGGTTTCCCGCGTTGTGCGTTGCAGGAGCGGCCGCGTTAGGAATCAGGGCTGGGGTCGGATTTTGGTCAAAATGAAAGTGAGAGCGTTCTCGGCTGCTGATTGGAAGCCACGTCACGGCGTCCTGCTGGGCGCGCGTAATCGACTAATGAGAAATGTTTGACCCGTTCGCGAGTCCACGACGGAGCAGTATTTTGGTGAGACCTTCTCACCAGCACACAGATGGCTGGTGAGACCTCGCGGCCTCGGATGTGCTTTAAGACGCTTTGCAGCAGCGCTGTGCATGGGCACCGCCATCACCGACGTTCAGTTTTTGTTTTCTCTTATCCCGTTTACATTACTTCATCATTGCCATTGAACGCCATTTTATTGTTATTTGTCGAGGTTCGTCAACATTCGCTTCAGTGGTTCAGTATCTCGGTGAGACAAGAGAAGGTCCGCAATGGCGGCTGTAATCTGGCGCGTGTGCGAAACGTCCCTAGGGAGTATTCACATGTCATCAACACGAGAGGCGGGTAAAGTAACTTATCGTCTTCCATGAACAACAGCTTGAACACTGCGAAAGGAATCTGGTGAACACCCACTGCCAGCGCGCACGCTTGTCCACAGTGCACACAGCTATGGCCGCCAGTGAATGCTCCCTACTCTGAGTGCTCTTTCATCCACCGGTCAACGTCAGTTGGTGTACGGAAGCAGAACTTGGGATTAGCAAAGGAAGCAAGTGTCGTAACTCGTTTTCAACATTCAATAGCAGAGGATCACAGTTTCAGCTTGCGTCCGGTCTCACTTCGCCGCGCCACTCGAATTGTAATAGAAAATCCAGTTTTTTTTTAAATTCTTTTTCGGTTTGTTATATGGCGATGTGCGGTACGTGTTTTCGTGTTCTATTGTCTTTTTGTCTTGTTTAGCAGGCAAGCGCCAATATTGGCTCGCGTCAGCAGACGAACCGTGTGCGAACGATATCCTATATCTCGCTACGTGGGAGGCAAAGTAGATCTCGTTTTGACCAAAATCGGATTTCTCGGGAGATGACCCCGGGTTCTTTCAATCGGCGCTGCTGTTTTTCACTGCCCTGCTCGTTCTTGTTTTGTCAGTTGGTTCGGTCTGTTTCTTTACGTCCCTTTACAGTCTTGTGCGCGTTTTACATGTAGCAATTTTGCTCTTAAAGCGGCGCGATTCCCGCCACCGCGCCGCTCTGGCCAGCCGCAGCAGCAGAGCGGCGCGGTTCCAGAAGGCTCTAAATTTTTCACCTCTGCAGAGCGGCAGCATTTGCGCTGGCCATTCACAGCGCGGCGGAGAACCACCTGACAAGGGGAGACTAGTGGCGGTAAAGCTTGCGCATTGGATGGCATTTTCACGTTTTTCAAGCAGTCGACGCGCGGTGAAAGTACGAGCGAATGGCTTGCGGTGTCCTTTTTTTTTTTTTTTTTTTCCTCATTTCCATTGGTGGGCTCAGCTAATTTGATTCAGCGCTCGCGTCAGAACTGTTCGGAATTGTAGAGGCGGATTGCTCTCCCCTTCCTCCAAATATTTTGCAAGGAATGTCTGAAATTTTCCGGCATACCCTAATTTGGAACCGATCCCATCCTGCCATTCCCCACTTTCCTCCATTGTTCTGAGACGGCTGGCCTTGGAACTTTGCGTGCAAGCTCGAGTTCCCCTGTCCTCTTCCTTTCTGTGTCAGAACCTGTCCATATATGCATTCTTGACTTTCGTGTTAAGGGCTATATATATTGCGATCTAAATTGTTGTTTGGTTTTAATAAAATAAAATTAAAAAGGAAATCTAAATATAAGGCATTTAGATTGTGATTGGAGTCGGCTAAAATTCATTGTGCGTGTCCGTTTGCTGCAAGGAACGCTGGCATCGCAGTGGCAGACAACGCTCGCGGACAACTCGTGTGAAACGAAACCTCGCAATTTGTGCATCACAAAATCGCTGCCGCTAGCGGCAGCGATTTCGCCTGCAGAGCCGCTGCAAGTGAAACGCGCATTACGTGGTCTGTCCAGGGGTTATGGACGCGTAAAGTATTTTCCGTCAAAATTTTCCGTCAAAATATAGCTGCACGAATGTCGAGAATTCACGTACAATGCGAGAATATTTTGGCAGTTTCCGAAGACACCCGAACTCGTGCGAAGATGAACAGCTGAGCTGGAATGCTCTTTTGGAAGCTTTAAACTGTGTGACTTGTACGACGAGATTAGCGTTCAACTCCTTTTTTATTTTGTTTGCGTGTTACGACGCAACAATAAGCAGACCGAGCGTTATCACCAGCGCTTGTTTCGCCTACGAGGAGATATAAACGTGCGGCACATGGAAGGATGAGGTGTTTCATACAAAAGAATCGATGTGCACTAACCTGTATATCCAAAAGCATGTTAATGTTTCTTGTTTTAGAGCGTGGCTCTTAGGCGCCCGTTTTCGGCTTAGCGGCGTCGGCGTCGGTAGCCGCGCAAATGAAACATTTGCCATGATGCACCGCGCGGGGAGGAGGAGGAGAGTATACCCTCCCCTCAATACCCTTCCCTCCTCCTCCTCAATAGCTGCACCCTAATTCGGCGTTACAAAGTGTTGTAAGCGTCTTCTTTTTTTTCTTTTTCTTTTTTTTTTTGTTACGATTAGGGTGTGCGCTTTTGGCTAGGCGAGGTCATTCACAATCCAACTGGCACGTTTTACCTTTTTCTAACTTTGGTATACATTTTTTATAGAAAGTTTGATATGTAAATTTTGAAATCCTTGACTACAGATGTGATTACCCACCTCATACAGGTTTTCTTCTTTTTTTTTTTAAGCTTTACAGTATTGTTTAGAATCAAGCCATGAAAGCTACTCTTATGCGGTTTGTGCCAGTCATATATACGGCCAGGGGAACATAGTATAGGGTCTATTCGTAACGATCAGTCGGCTAACTAAGTAAACTTTATGAATTAACTTTTTAGTTTGTGAAAATAGGCATATGATTTCAATTAGAAACTCGCTCAGCGTCATTGAAAATCACTAGATTAGCACTTCTTAGAAAGACTGATTTCTTGAGAAGCGCAGCAGTGCGCTAAATTTACCACTCCTGCAGCAGAAGCAAGGCCATCCGGTGCGATAAGGCGGCCGCGCCTTATCGCACCGGTAGGTATTGCATTTTTCTGTCTCTTATCATAGCCCCAGCCTTGTACCTGTTGCACGAATGGTACCTAGTGCTGCGTACCTGGGAGGGCGCCACGAGAGCGCACGACACGAGAGCGCCGCGACAGTAGAGCGCACGACAGGAGAGCGCAGGGATACGAGAGCGAGTTTCATTAGAACGCGCGTCAGGACAGCGCCGAACAACAGCTGCCGTCACTAAAGGGGTATCCACACGAGAGAGAAATCCCGGGGATTTCTCCACGACACGCGCATCCCGCGACGAAAACGCCAGGCCTTGAGATGTGCAAAAGCCTTGCATTTTCGTCTCGTGATGCGCGCGCGCCGGGGGAAAAATCCCCGGGATTTCTCCCTCGTGTGAATACCGCTTAAAAGAGCGATGCAACAATTTTTGTACTTTGCGAAAATTCCGTTTAAAACGGATCCCTAACGTTAATGACCTATGAAACACGCGTTCATTTTTCGCCCCACGCAATAGAAGTCCCAGAAAAAAATTAAAGAAAATCGAGCAGCGTTCACCCCCTCCACTCGCAGCCAGAACAAGGGGCCACGTGATCTGGAACCGATTATATGCCGCCAAAGTGGATCATAGCCACGCGCTGGGGTTGGCAAAGCGCAGGACACGCCCTGAGTTCTAGACATTGTTATGGCTCGGCTGTTGTCGTCGTTGCAGCGATTGGACGCGGGTCACTACCCGAATGCTTCTCGAGCTAGCAATTATCACGAGCCCAAGTCGAGTGCCCACGCAATGCTCGGGTCCAATCTATGAACCGCATTCAAATATCGTCATTTGGGTGTACTGCGATCCCCACGTTACGTCATCAAATTTTCCAAAGAAAGATTGAATGAAAACGATCGCTTTTGTCGTTGAAATTACACCGCAACAAAGGAGTTTCTTGGCCAGTGGCGTTGCGTGTGAGTATCCTTGAGTCCCAGGTGTGCCAGTAAGCTCGTGTCAAGTGAAAAACATTCCAATTAAATATCGTTGCACAGCTGCTTTAAGGTACCTTTCCCTGTGGCAGAAAGTTCAAGTATCCAATCCGCTTTTGTAGTAACTGGGTTGGTATACTTTGGACTATCTGTAACGCGACAGCCAGCACTGCACAATATGTACAAATGCAGCTTCATATTTTGTCATTTATCACAAGAACGAACGGGTTGATTTCTAGCGCGTTCCGAATTCGACGTCTTTCCTGCGTTTACCAGAATTAAACATGATAAAAATCTAACACCCGCGATCACGGTAGACTCCTGTACTGCCTTAAGTAAAGAACTAAAATGTTTGATTCCGGAAAGAGCTCATCGTCCAACCAATTTGTTTTCACTTATATTGATATGTGAATTTTATTTTCTTAGTAGTGACCAATTAAAAAAAATCTATAGTTAAGACAAATGCGCGGTAATGTATTGAGTTAGGATAGATAACCTGAACAAAATAAATCATCTTAAACGGTGTAACTGCAGACCGCTGCGATCAACACGCTTGTGCCGCTTCGACCGGTTTGAGTATATACTCATGCATGCAGCTATACTCCGTTTCACCTTATGTTGTACCGCAGTGAAGGCTAGAAGCGCGAGCTCATGGCGTTGACAGCTGCCCTTAACGCACGAGAGCTTGTGCCGCCGAGATTTGCCCTAGAGCAAGGAGCTCGCGTTTGTAGCCTTTGCTGCGGTACATCATAAGAGGAAATACATTATAGATGACATCAAGCGTTCAAATGCGAAAACATGTGTTTGAAGAACCCAATGTCGATCATTTCAAAGGCGCAGAGATGCGCTCTCGTGATGCACGCTCTATGAACACGCGCTCTCATGTCACGGTGCTCTTCTGTCTTGCGCTCTGGTGTCACGGCTCTCTCCTGTCGTGCGCTCTGCTCTCGCGGCGCTGTCCTGTCGCACGCTCTCCCGGCGGCGCTCTAGTCAACGTTACGCTCTAGTGTCGTGGGCTCTCGTGACCCGCGCATTTAGTAGTGTAGTAGTAGTTAGTTTTAGTAGACCGTGTTTCCCGCTCCGCTAAGCACCTCCGTTACCCGGAACTCTACAGCCAAGGCCATCGGCGCGCAGGCGCAGTGGCGATTCCGCGCTCCGCTCTGCAGAGCGGCTGCACGAAAACGATCTACTAAAACTCCCTAGTGCGGGCTGGAGCGCACAACTACGCTTCCCAAGCGCTCAAAGTGTTTATAAAAATTATATGTTTTGAGCGAGCCTCAGCAAGTTTCTGGTCAGAACCATATGTCTATTTTCACTAATCAAAAAGTTAGTTAACAAATGTAACGTAACTAGCCGACTGATAGTTACGATTAGCCTCATATACTATATGTGTAGGGATAATCCATATACGGGGCTAATCCGTATCCGCTAATCCGGCCGGCCGTATAACTCATCTATGCAAACCGCGGTAGTGTACCTTTCACGGCTTTCTTTTTAAACAAATCTGGAAAGGCGACCAAAAATGTTGCTGTGGTCGGCGCCATCATGATTGACCAAACGCTCAGTGTAACGTTTTTAGTTAGATTAATTTTTTATTTTATAGGCGGAAGTAAGACTGTCAATTTTTCCGGTGTTGGTTTGACAATGCGATGACTCCAAGCTTCAACCGTGCTTTCTACACTCGGATGTGTCTTTCGCAACGGATGACAAGTAGCCAGGATTGCGATTCGTGACATCACGGCGAGGCAATGTGATCGTAGTGGCGCCATTCATTGTTGTGGAAATGCCCGAGACACGTGCCACGCGCCACTTATGGGAAGAACATGACGTCTGAAATCTAGCTCAGTGCTGCACTGTACCGCCATGATATTCCCAAGGGCTGCACGTTGCACGTGCCTCGTGCATCGACGCACCATGCGTTACTTTTAAAACATCAAGGGGCTTTAATCATACCTGGTGGATCGATTGGCAGTTCGTCACATCTTACAACGAGGGTATATTAAGCTGCGATTTCTCGACCAAGAACGTAGATATCTAAGAGAAAGAAATTGTCGTTTCTTTCCGTGGGTGGTGTTTGTCTCGCAACCTCCGCGCGTGTGTTCGTAAAGGACCAACAAAGAAGCCGCGCAAGATGAACGACCTCCGTCTGTCGGAGCCTCGTGCATTGTTCTAGCTTGAGGCTGCCTTCGTATTCGAGCGATCACACCACGCGAGAGGTCTTATCGCTCGTCCATTGTTTCGAAGAGAGAATTTTTACGGGTGGCGCCGCATATCTGCCACACTCCGTCGTGCGTGTTTATTAATGAGCTCTTTGTCGTCTCTTCCTTCGCAGATGGTCGACTCTGGAGAGGACGGTCGCCATGCTTTCTGCAGGAACCCCGCATATGCTGTGACCGATACCGCTATTTCATAGATCACTAGCGCTGACCCGGATACTGCGCTGGGTCGTGAATGCTGCACTAGATCTCCCCTTATTCCTTAAGGCCGTCGTCACAGCGCTAATGCATCACACGAGAGACACTCTGCACACTCTGTCTGAGGGTTCCTTGTACCCCTGCCACATTGCCGATGGAAGGAACATCTGCAACCGTCTTCCAAGCATACATATATGTATGAAGCAAGGACACTTCGAACATGCTTGAGATGGCAGATAATTCTCACATCGTGACTGCAACGAACACCGTTGCTTCGGTATGACGATTTAACGGTGTGACTGCAAGCTTTGCTGTTCCAGGTCAGTCGCATTTAGTGATGTCACTAGGTCGCCTACAGAACTCCGACTCAGCCCTCTTTCAGGTCAAATGTCTACACTCTACTACAAAAAAAAAAAAAAAAAATAAGCATCCTTACGTGTTACTTGCTGAATTAGTAACTAAAGTAAGTTACAGCTCAAAAAAGTAGGGCGAGGGAAAGAAAGGCTGGAGAGGAAGAAGCAGACGAAACGCTGAAGAGGAGAAGGGGGGGGGGGGGGGGGGGGGGGACATCCCCCTCTCTCCAGCAGCCCCTCTGCTTCCTCGTCCCCGGCCTTCCTTTCCCTGGCCCTACTTTCTTGATTTGCAACGGACTATAGGTAGGTTGTGTTTTTCCACTTCAGTGGCGCCAACTGGCGACAACTAAATGTTCGTGCACTGCAGGCAGGTTAAGACAACGCGGGACAAACTCCTTCCACAGAAACTCCCTCCTCGCCACGACTGACGATTTCCTCCTCTTCACTTTCCTCCCTTCCAGCACTCGCTCTTCAAATGTAAAAAGAGTTAACGGCTTTGTAAAAAAAAAAAAAAAAAAAACTTTCACTACTCTTTTTTTTTTTTTTTTTTTGTCTGGTACGCATTGTAGCCGTTGTGCTGAATTTCGCTGCGAAAACCACCATAGAAACGCGTCTCTACGCGCGTTTCTATGACAGACAGTATTTAAAGACAGTGTCTCTAAATACTGTCTTTTGTACGATGTAATATCAGCGTGACCGCGCCGCTTGTTACTGACTATAAAATACTATTTTGTTCTTAGCCCGAGACTGAGGCAGGAAAAGAGGAAAGTTTTCGAAACTTTCCTCTTTTCCTGCCTCAGTCTCGGGCTAAGAACAAAATGGTTAACATCCACCAGCTCGCCTGCGCAATCACTACATTATAAAATACTAATCCTTTTCCTGCACCGCTTTCCTTTTTTTTTTTCTTTTTTTTTTAAGGAGAGTTGTTGTTTGGTGACGCGCCTCCTTGTTCGAAGTTCGAGTCCACTTCCAGGAGACGTTTGTGCGACGACGAGCCCAGGACTGTCTGCGACGAGCTCCGAGTGGCAGCGGCCCTGTTCCCCACTCCCTGAGACCCTAACTTGTGATGCGTTCTGCGCCGCCTTCCCAGGTTAGATTCTCAGGCCCTGGGTAACAGTTTGGAGAACGCAGCGACGGACCTGGTCTTTTGACGGCGACGTACCCCGACCGCGGAACTCGGGATTGGACTGTAATGGAAGTCCCAACATGTGCCTTTGTACCTTAATAAAAACAATAGAGAAACCTACCTGTTGACATGCGTGCCTGTTCGATCGTCGACAACGAACCCGACAAGGAAGTAAGAAATTGAACGACGTAAGTGCTTTTTCTTTGTCTTTTTCTTCTTTTTTTTTTTTTTTCTCGCATTAGTAAAACTTTTGTTCCCGCCCGACTCGGTCACGTCCGTGAAACGCATCCATTACAGAGAGGGATGAATTGGAATTCTGCAAATTATAAGTAAAATACAACTTTTATAGTGGTGAATTTCCGTTGTACAAGAAAAGCCTTCAAGCCGCCCTAATATGAAGCTCGTCTTCTTTCCCTTCGATTGGCTTTAATCGCAAAGTAGGATATACAGGATCCTTGATTTTTAATTCGAGCAGATTTATTAGAAAGTCGGGGGGGGGGGGGGGGGGGGGGGGTGACTGAGAGAGAAAGAGTGAGTGTTATTTAGACGGATTTTGACTTCACCGTGTGTTTGTCAGGCTCGGCGGACATTGAATGAGAGGATATTCGTCACCGTAAGTTGTCTAATTATATATATTGCTTAATTGTTTTTTTATTAATTATTCGCTCTAGGGATCATGTTGGAATTGCAGTAGCTCTTATCTAGGGACTTTAGATGCACCGCCGGCATGAGTGACGACGTGACTTCAGAGATTACGTCACTCTTCTATGCGTCATTGTGCGCAGGGCTCGAGCAACACCAACCTAGAATAATCAAAGCCCGTGCGCTAGAATTTTAACGTCATGATAGTGAGATCGAGCGCATGACACCGATCGCATACGAGTGCTGCCTCAGTGCTCGGCTGGGCCTCGTGTCCAACCAACGTGACGAAGAAAGCTCGCCCTCGGGCTCGGGTCCAATTGCCGAGTTGTCCGACTCTGATGACGTTCCATGGAAGAAGTGCGGTGTTCGGAGGCCTTCGTTATTCTAGAAGGTGTTGGCTCTTGAGGCGCTCTCTTTCCGCGCAATCTTTAAATCGGCAGAAAAATCGCAATAATTGATTTATTAATATAAAAAAAACATTACCCTTTCGCAGGTTCTTTAAAATATCCATGTAGTAGCTGGAGACACGGAACGATAAAAAAAAAACAGACAAAACAAACACAAATCTCAAGTTTTTACCCTTTCTTTTTTAAAATGGTCTGACCTGTAATAGAATTAGCCGGAAATACTGCAATTCCAACATGATCCCTACAACCAATAATTAAAAAGTTTGTAAGTAATGAGTCAACCTTGCAGACGATTACCCCCTCATATAATGTCCGCCGAGCCTGATAAATATATGGTTAAAGACTCACTCGTCTAACTCTTCTACCCTCCTTTTTTCCTTTTTTTTTATTTTTCGAATTAAAATTAAATACCCTCTAGGGTTGTGTTCCGTGCCCGCTACAACTCGATTTTGTAGCGATATTTTGACTGATCATAATTCTGGATAATGCCGAAGACAATTACAATACTTATGTTTGCAATAAAACCTGTTTAGTTCACCTCGGAAGGCGTACTTAAACTTTGCACTTCCAAACATTTATTTTGTTCTTTTCATCCCCGGACAGGTCTTGTCCTTTTAATGAGTCCCAAATTTTAACTTCAAAAGCCGTCCGCTCTTCAGAGAGCAAGTATCGAGGTGCTACAATACGAAACTATCGCTATAGCTTCAGAGTTGTGCTAACTTCCTTGCATGGTGAATGGACGATTAAAATAACTTTTAAAAGCACGTGGGAGTTATCGTGCGATGTTCATGCAGTAATGGGGCCAAACATGGCACGCATAAAAGGGGTTGTACGTTTCTTGCCGCTTATCAATGAAGACTGTTCAGCTTCCAATGCTTACAGCTTTTCTTCGTTAGGTTACAGATGAAAACACGTGTAGTTGTGCGATTTTTCAATTATTCTTTTGGCGGTCGTAACAGGCTGCAGTCTTCAAAATAATGGGTTACCACCTTATATATATATATATTGTCTAATCGATAGAAGAACCGGCAATAGACCGAAATTGAGAGTTCAGGGGCAGCAGATGTGGCGGGGTGAGGGAAGTCTAAATTGATCGGTACAAGCTTCCAAGCGAAATTACTGCTTTTTCGTACACTTGTAATCGAACAGGGCGTTAGACATTGACCGCCTCACGATTTGAGTTGATTTTATCGTAACAATTTATTTCGTCGTTCCCTTCAGAATCGCGGAAAGCCAATGACAAAAATGCGTCTTTACACTCTGAAACGAAATCCGTGCGTCTACTTTCCCGCAAAACACTCGGAGAGCCAATCACTGCAACTTACGGTGGCAGCTCAGCGAATGACGATGTCGAAATATATGTTTATAGACCAAAAAACGCAGTCTGAGTTGTGACATTAAGCAATGCAAGACGTCATGCTTGCATTGCTTAATGTCACAACCCAGACTGTGTTTTTTGGTCTAAACATATGTTTGGTCATCGTCATTCGCTCAGCTTCCTCTGTAAGTTTCACTGTTTGGCTCTTTGAGTGTTGTGCGGGAAAGTAGACGCACGGATTTCGTTTTAGAGTGCATGCAATACCTGCATACGGCAGTACTTTGAATGTCGCCGTGCGAGAGTCGTTGAAAAAATAGGGCCGATTGGATATACTTAGCAGCCAATTGCATGAATCGTGCGTAGCTGCAGTTTCTGAAATACTAATAATGTATAATAAACATTTGCAGTGTTTCAATATAGTTGGTCAGTGTATACCGAACAACGAATGGTGTATACATCGCGATCGACGTCACAGCAGTGGCCATTCTGATGACTTGGCTGGTAGCACTTACGTGCAGCACACATTTCGCACCCCCGAATGTATTTCTCTGGGCAACAAGTAGGAAGGACCACAAGCGATGACGTCACGTACAAGCTGTGTGTGGAAGCGAAAACGCGCAGTCGGTTACTGCTGCAACCGATTTGTAGAATTTTCGCTGCAGCCTTTCGGAAAACGAAAACTACAAAAGGGTAGAAAATTTGACCAATTAAAACTAAATTTACTGAAAAAAAATTAATAAATAAATGAAAGCTTAAAAACCCGAAAGGTCGTGCTAAATAGAATACACGGAAGGTTTTTTTGTGTTTTTTTTTTTTCGATTCTGTGTATGTTTTAATTTTATAATTGAGTGTTTTATCTAGAAAAGACGTTGTCAAGGGCTTATGGCCAACAAGTTGAAATAAACCTCAGTTGTCCTTCGAGCAATCCTGAACTGGGGCCCTAATCTGGACACTCGGCGAAAAAGTCACCGAGAAATCTGGCGGCTCTGATTGGCCGGCGCCAAGGTCGAGTGCGGCGTTGGCCAATCATGGCCGCCAGATTTCTCGGCGTCTTTTTCGCCAAGTGTCCAGATAAGGGCCCCTGATATTGCAGTCTTCGCCTTCATCCGCTGCCGTGCCTTGATATTTGGAGGGGCACACTCTGCCAAGGGCTTATCATATAACCTGGCTAATTCGTGCCCGGTTAGAATAAAAAATGCTCAGCATTTATTCTAACCGGATGCCCCGGTGTCCGCTGCAAGCACACGCGTGCAATGGACGTGGGAGTATCCGGCATCAAACTCTCGTGTATGAATGCCGCAACGCATGTGTGCCCAGTGTCGGGTTACGTTGGAAAATGAAATTTAGCTTCGGTGTAAGTGAGAGATTGAGCAATGCTGCACAAACGTGCAAAGGAATTAAGAAACGTTCTTCGTGAGAATAAATCTTTCCAACAAATAAACACACAGAATCAGCGGTCAGAGTATTGCCCCTGAGCGCATGCCTAGGAGGCGCCGCACGTCGTCTCCTGCGCCCTTCCTCGTTGCTAACTTTCAAACGCGGCGCTGGCTTGTTTGACTGCGTACGTCCCCGCATGTATTGAAAACGACATTGGATTATCTGAGGTAGAACTGAGTAGTTCCTTTGGTATTGTGGACATAATAATCATAATAATAACTTTATTTCCCGAATGAATTGGTGGTACAGAAGGGAAAAAGCCTCCATGGGAGGTTTGACGAGCCCGAAGCCCCATATGGTAATAAACGCAGCAGCACTAAATAACACAAAAAAAAGCACGCACACACACACAGATACATAAGAGGGCAAAAACTTCATCAGAATTATTATAAACACTACACAGTAGACACTGTTGTAGCCCTAAAAAATAACCCTATACAGTTCAAACAAACAAAACAGGTAACATTAGATGGATCGATTATCCAGGGTATGCTCCGGGCACATCCTATATAATCAATTAATGCATCCAGATGCAGAAGGCACTCACGCCACAAAATATCTGGTTGACTTCCGTCTCGGAGTGCTAATCATTGTGGTACATTCACGACAAAATGTCTGCCTTTACCTTTTTTTTATTTCTATATCTACACGGAGTGTTTTATTCCGCGGAGACTGGAGAAATCCGTCTGAAATAAAAATAATTTTATTCACAATAATATTTTATTGATGATGAACACTTAAAAAAAAATTGTTTACATTTTCTTTATTGTCTTTATGTTCACAATAAAAACTACATTAACACTTTTGAAAAAGTAGTCGAGTATAATTCGACGGCTTCATATTTCGCAAATTACCAAACACGTCGCATTTCTTTAATATCGTACGGAAATATATGCCGCGATCTAGAATAAATGTCAATATTTGCTATCTGGATAATATAGTTGCCTGACTAACATTTTTGCAATTGTTCTTTATTCGGAGGGTTAAGTAACCGAGATATATGGCTGTTGTAAAATACATAAACGCTGATTTGTTTCAACAGAACTATAAGCTAATTAAAATTGATTGCCTGCCAGGTTGACGCACCGCAACATGACCAGGAAATTAAACAGTACGAGAAAATTAAGACTGCACACCAGGATGTGACCGTGTATTTAATAAACGCGGTATTATTGATTCAAGATATATACTTCTTTCTTTTAACCAAAATGTCGTTTAGATGTTTGGCGGTACTTGAACAATGTATTTTACGCACATTACATAAATATGCATACTATACTGTCATAACGTCTCGGCTTCAAATTAGACTAAGTTAGCTACTTCGAATTGTTTAATTGTGTTGTTCGAATTGTTTGTTCTCAGCATCGGTCAAATAGCAAAGAGCAACTCGGTAAATACTGCGAATAGCACTCTAGAACTCTTCCAAATAACAATTACAAGCTCCACAAAGACAGCGTATCCGAGTTAGGACGTTATTCTGGTATTATTGAATAAATTAAGGGCCAAAAATGAACCCACCTTACTCATTTCTTCCGTCGGCCGCACGCCAGAACGTTCTGGTACAAAGTTCTGGCGTACGGCTGGTGTTCTCTTATTAAAAAAGAAACGAAAGAAAACACCGTTACAAATGTTGTTTCGACGGTTCAAGTATGCACTATTACAAAAAATAATCACCGAAACGCAATATCAATTGAGTGACAGCTAGAGCTTAGAATATCGATAAGATTGGTACAAAAGGCAACATTTTATCTCCAAACATCATTCTTACCATGTGCTCCAACATGAGCAGAAAGCAAGGACCTCGCGCTTGTAGCCTTGGCTGTTTTAGACGTTAAAATGAGGCACAATATAAATTTAATAAGGCAATTGTAATAAATAAAATAAAAAAACTGAAAGACGTTTACAATTTTCTGCAATGCCAAATTAGAACGCAGCTCTTGAGGAGGAGAAGAGGAGGGTATGCCCCTCCTTCCCCTCCCTACCTTCCTTCCTCCTCGCATGCTGCCCTCCCATTTAGCGGAAAAGTTTCCTGCTAAATTTAGCGAGGAAATTTACCCGCGAAATTTAGCAGGGACTTTTTCCGCTACATTTAGCGGGGAAATTTTACCAAAATGCAACGGAAGGGTGCGCCCGGTTGCATTGTTCCAATTACGCAACGCGCGCGGTTACGCCGATGCCGATGCCGCTCCAGTCGGGAAACGAGCGCCTAAAGCGCAATCCAAACCAGCGCGTTTTTCTGCGCGCGTAGGCCGTGCGCTTCCCGGAAATTGCGTATTTCGCGGCGTTTTCGCTGTTCCCGGGGCGGCGCTTTCTGAGTCACAACCATGCGCGTTGGTTGGAACGGTGCGGCTTCGGGCGAGCGAAGCGGATCTGCGCCAGACTGCGAAGAAACGCGGGGCCGGAACTAGTTCCAAAGATTGGCCGGGAGCACGAGCGCCCTACTACGTCACAGCGAGTTTTCTTCCGCGTTCAGAAAATGTTTAAATCATTCAACTTTCTTGTGCGCGCTCGGAAGGCACACGGAATGAGCGCGACGCCACGAAATGCGCAATTTCCGGAAGCCGTACGGCCTACGCGCGCACGAAAACGCGTTGGTTTGGATCAAGCTTAAGAGCTGCGCTTTGCACACCATCCTGTAAAGTTTCAAGACCTGCTGCGTGGAAGCACTTGGTATTGCCTAGTATCCTAGCTTGTAATAAAAAAAAAAGGCTGCGAATTTACTTTTTTTTAGAGCTCTGACAACCAATCGCTGCGAATAATGGCTGAATCCCAGCGAATGACGGAGCTCATACGATCAGGTCTGAAAAGCGTGGTGTCTAGAGGGACAGTGAGCCGGACCTTTCCCTTGCTCATTGTCTCTTCGCATATAACCTGTTTTATTTTTTTAAATCTTTTTTTCAGATTTGTAGTTGGAGCTTTGCCACTCTCTGGGATCCTACCCCCCCCCCCCCCCCCCCCCATTGTTTGCCGGAACTGCCTGTCTCCAGAAACTAAAAAAAAAAAAATTTTTTTTTTAATGTGTACGGGTTTTATAGTTTCGATAAAGGCTGGAAGACATATACGTCCATTCGGAAAGAAAATTGCATAAAATGGTAAAAAAAAAAAAAAGAAGTTCCAAGGCAATTCTTTTTAATAAGGGGAAATAACGCTCGGTGGGCATTTGGCGTCCAGGAATTGCAAATATGCTGTTAACGATAGCATATTTGTGATTGCAAAAAGCGTCTAGCGTTTTTATTTTTATATTTTAGAAACTAAAACACATGCTGGAAACAACAAAATTAGCCATTCTACTCTGGAGGTGGATGACCAGCAAAGCTCTTTAGCACACGACACAAACGTGGCACAGAATTTGGAACAAAGGTACGAACACATTTACTGTCTTGATCGGGGGTCATCGTTCAAGTGCCAGTGGTCACCGACAACATTTGCAGCGCACGAGTCCGCTTTGCAGGAACCGGCACATTGCCGATGTTGGCCAAGTCGTTGTTGAACCGCAGCCGATCACACACCCTTCAACTACAGTCTACGCCCAAACTGTCTGTCCCCTTTTGAATTCAGCGAATGCCCTGTTAAAGTTGTCAAATTTAGGAGCATGGTACCGGCGTTTTTGTGATGCGTTCTCTGCCACGCGACGTTCGTCCTCTTGTTTGGTTTGCCGCATGCGTTTGGCATTTTGTGCACAATCTCCATTGGTGGTGTTTGCCACCGCCGCTTACATTCCTGTTGCCGTTCCCGTCGTTAATCTTCGTAGGCGCGTTGCTCTTCGGGTGTCCGGACTATACGCGGCTTCCCCATTACGACGAGACAAGTGAATTTAAAATGGAAAATGGCAACTTGTCTTTCTGGTTTTTTATATACGTTCGCGTGGACGGCTATTGCCGCCCCTTCCCGAGCTTCCACGAGGGCTTTGTATTCTAGCTGTGCGTCAGAAGGGAGATTTCGAAGCAAATCTAGAGCTGGCCTTCGGAGTGTGGATTCCAAGAAAGCTCCTCGTGACGATGTGGTCCAACCAGTCAGGTCAGCGACTAGATCGGAACGCACAAGAAAAGCACTCTAGGAGTTTCGCCCATCATATATGTTGAGCATCACAATAGTCTTTGCAGAGGCTCAAGGTTGTTGTTGGTGCCGTACATTAGCCCCCTCTGAAGGAGGCATTTGATGTCCTGTCCTATTTCCCGTAGCTCCTGGTGCTCGCAGGGTCAATGACGCCTCGCTCTCAGTGCCAATGTTGCCCTTTGCCCCAGTGGTCTCATTGGACTGCATTGGCGCTTGTAGTGGGCCTTCAAGTTCGATAAACAGAGCTGATGACCCAGAACCAGGATGGTGCTGGAGCTGCGCGGCAACCTCGCGACGGAGCTCTACAATAGCTTCCCTGTCTTCCTCCCGGTGTTCGCCCTGTTCTTCTCGCAATCTGACCTACGGTGCTTGTAGCGCACTGGTCGCCTCTAGGACCTGGTTAAACTGGGCGGTGTTGCGAGTTTCCATTTCACCACTTCTGACACCAAATGTTGAGTTCAAGCCACTGCTAAAATATCCAGCGTTTGGAGCACGTGGTTTGGAGATCCTCTTTTTTCGCGTTTTCTTCCTCTTCCTTTTTAGTTCATTTCCCGCTTTGTACAAAGAACTCCCTTTTTTTAAATTCCTTCTCATACCACGTTTTGCCATTGTTGACCTTTACTCACACACGGATCAGTATTTGTGTATTTCGCGTGGCATTAATTTACGTATTCCGTGCTAGAACTTAAAAAGATAATAAAGTAACACACACGACAATGATGATGGCTGCAATATGTGTCTGTTCCCTCAATCCATAAGAAAATAAATTGTCATTAAAAAAACAAAAAAAAAAACTAAATTAGGGATAACGTACATAACTAAAAAGTCTGAATCCAAATCCCCAATCAAACTTCTTTTTTTTCCTCTTTTTGGTTTTGCGGCGGTGGCAATTGGTGATTTTATGAAAACACGATAAGCGCGCGCTATACTGTTTGGGCTAAAATACTTTGTCGCGACTGCAAATGTTTCCTGGCGTGCTTGTTTTCGCGCTTCGCGCGGTGTACGCTTACTACGATGTACAACTAAGGCACCCATCTCCATACTTGAGATTCCATTGATAAACAGAGGAGCGTCGTTCCCTTTCTCGAAATCTCCGTAATCCCACTCTCATTTCCAGCGATCGATTTTAGGGGTAACACCCCCTCCCCCCTTCCCTTCTACCCTTTCTCTCATCCTCCATAGAAACACACCCTAGCGTTCTCCGCATCCCTCCTCCGCATCCTTCTCTCTAAATAAAAAGAAAAACAAAATTAAAGGGCTCAGCTTTCTCGTTATCTTTCGTGTAGATTCCCTCCTCTCCCCAAAACGCCTCGCTTCCTTCTCCGGGTTGCGGGAAAGGGCAACGGAGCAAACACGCAGGCGCGACCTAATTAATATTCCCAATTTGTCGCTCGCTCAGAACCAGGTCCGGCGACGTCGGAACACCAGACGCGTTGCGGCCCGAGCTGGAGCCCTGCGTCCGGGAGTTCGGACGCCGTGTCTCTTCCCTCATCTACAACGCGCGTCGCTTACCTCGGGGCCCGGAACACGACGATGAGGGCGCGCGGCCGCGGAGTCTGGAGCGGAGGCTCGTTCCGGGGGACGACTCGACCACGAGATCCAAGATGGCCGCCGGCGTTAGCCTGAGTTGAGCGCTCACTCTCTTTTGCCGCTTTCCGGTGCGGAATCCGTGTGGCGTGAGTTCAATGAGTTCGAGTAGTTTATTTGCGATTAGCTTCGAAGCAACGGGGCCGCCATTTTCGTCGGCTGAGTATTCGGCAACAGGTAAGTGAGATTGGAGTCTTTTTATTTCTACAATGTTACAAATATTATTGTTATTTTAAAATGTGGAATGCTCTTTAATGACACTGTTTGACCCCAAAATTGCGTCCGTCCATTCGTCTGTCAGTGTATTTCTCCGCTAAACGTAGCGGGGAAATTGATATCACGTGATCTTACGCCAATTTCGTTTCCCCATTCAATTTAGCGAAGAAATTGACGTCACGTGGCGTATACTCCTATTCAGGCTTCCCGCCAAATTTAGCGGAGGAACTGACATCACGTGACATGACACTTCCACCTGAATATATTGGTGAAATTAATAAACAATAAGTTCTTCGCTAACCGAAGTGACCGTAATGCCGCGTTCCACGCATTTTAGGACATGGGAGAAAAAAAAAATCGCTGCCAATTCATTATTATACTCGAACAGACTTGGTCGGGAAAGTTGGAGGTATGTATACTCTGTGCGGACACGTCAACAGGATTGTGGATTTGGCACTTGCTGCACGATTGGATGTTTAGACCGAAAAGAATATTGCTTCGTAAATACCTCGAATACGTGGCACAACATAATTCAAAACCAAAACAAGGGAACTTTCACTATACGTTGCACTTGGCTTGAACGTTTGATGTAGTGCAGTTTGAAACTGCACCGTTTATTTACGGGGTAGCGTTTTGAGCCCCTAAAATATGTAAATTTCTTAGAGTGTACGTGAATAAACGCGATGACGGACAGTACAGTACATATTTTGTCTCATTTTAGATACCTTATGAAGTAGTCATATCCCCCAATTAATTCTGAGCGTGCGTAATCCATGCCTTCTCCGCGGCTGTAGGAAGCCATTTTACGAGCTGCAAGTAGAGTATGTGATGGTTTATCCATTGGGTGGCTATTTGTCCAAAATTGAGCATGTTTGGCGTTTGACGATAAGGTGGAGGCGAAGTACGCGCCTTGCAGCTGACGAAGTGGCAAGGTTTGACAGTGACCTCTCGGGAACTTGGTAAAAATATATTAGCACTCATTTCACAAGTCTTAGTGTCGGTACGGCCCTAGAATACGGTTCATCAGCAGTAGATTGTGTCGGGAAGCATTCGTATCACACTTCCAGTATTGCTCAAAATCATTTCCAAAAAAGCCTTCTTTTATTTTTTCAAGTTATATATATATATATATTGGTATTAAAGCGGGCTTCCGTCAGGTTGGTTGCGTTCTGAATGTCGCCGTCTGTAATTCCAGAACATGAGATGCTCGCGTTAACGAAACTGATCAAATATTCTCAATGCACCAATGAGTTAATGAAGTGTGAGTGTATATCAAATAAAGAACCTACAAGCCGATGCTCACTTTGTTTTTGCTCTTATGTGTTAGTTAATCATTTTGATAGAGCAAGCAACTCGTTGCTATCGAAGACACTGTCCGCGAGGTTTTGTTAGCTTCATGTTGTTGTTTACGTTTTAAATATAGGATAATTTTACTCCCAAAGCTTCCAAAACTATTCTTGTACAAATTTTTTATATATTAAGCTTACAGAGTCTGATAAATAAATGTTCCCGCAAAAAGTAATTATTAAAACATTTTTACGGCGTCCGTTGGCTCTTGCGACTCAACACAGCAAAAAAACAAACAAAAAAAACAACAACACAGATTTACGAACAAAAAATGAGCCGGACTGGCCCGAGAGGATTAACATAAGACATTAATTGATTTCAAAAAAAGGCCCGACCGCGGTAACCGCAGCCTATAATTTCTTCTCGGTACGCAAATTACTATCCATCATACTTTTTCTAAGCATACACCGTGACCCACAGCCAGCCAGCCAGCATGCAGCACTCTGAGGTGCAATCAGTTACACCATTACTGTCATTTTATATCCGTTGTATGCAAATTTTCGGGGCTATCTGTCGTCCAATGCATACATTCCCCATTGTTGACCAGGGTAAAGAGATTTGCGCCGGCGCATCTCATGTCATCTGCGAGTCCTCCATCCGTCATAAATATGCATCAGCTTTCAGCAAGGATACGAGAGAAAGAAAGAAGAAAAGAGGGGACGGGGGTTGGCGGCCATCTTGTTAAGGGCTTAAACACGCTAGCACGATGTCGCTACTTCTGGCCTTCATACCCGGTTTCCAGGTGCTGCGTTGCTTCTTTCCACCCAGCCCATCGTGGGTAAACGCCTCCGTGCTGTTCAGATGCAAGCCCGCGTTTGCCCGCCTCACCGGGAGTGGGCAATGCGCATGCGCAGAAACCAGAACCGCGTGAGGCGCAGCGGCATGACGTCAGCCTCAGGGCCACTCGTTGATGTGTACTCGATGTTTGTGAGGCTTTGTATTTGTAGGGTTTCTGGTAGATCGCTTCCCCTCTCTCCCAACTATGATTGTCAAGAAAAAAAAAAAAGAAAATATCCTTTAAATTGGAATTTTTGTTGATTTCATGCCGGACAGTTGAATAGCTTATATCAGGGGTCGGCAACCTTTTTCAGCGGCGGGCCGAGTCGTCACGAAGCCGGCAAGAAGGGGGGGGGGGAGGCAGTCGAAGGAGAGGCAAAAAGGAAGTGAAGGTGTTCTCTTCCCAAGTATGGGGTGCCGGATGATTCTCATTTGAGGTCAAAACCATTGTTGGCGATAACGCGGTACAAGTAACCGCTTTACTGGTAACGCTTTACTGATTTCGCTAACGCAGTAACGGAGTCGTTATGTTTTCAAAACAGTAACGGGCGACGTACTTACGATACTTATTTGAAGTAACGTGTAACGTAGTTACGTTGCTCGTTACTTTTCCTTCCCAATACTTCAAAAAAATTACACCTCAATCTTTTTTCCCTTTTTTTAGACGCTAAGTAAATTTTCAAGTATTTTGCGCTTTTCTTTATTTTTTTTTTTTAATATTTAGGCAAAACCGGTAAAAAAAGACAAAATAATTATGTTGCCTTTCCGCATGAACATAATATTTCTTGAAATATGGCTCTTATGTACACCTGTACCGTCAGAACGGTAAAACGCGTTCATTCATAATTAAAAAAGTAACGTGCGCCACTTTTTATCGGTAACGGTAATGCGTTCCTTTCATTTTGAGGTAACGTAGCTCGGTCACGCATTCCTTTATTTTGCGCGTAACGAGTAACGTATTTCGTGACCTTTAATGTTTTGGTAACACCTACCACACTGGTCAAAACAGCCGTGCGGTTCTTGAGTGCGTGTGAGGAAGCGAGGGGGGGTTCGTGCCGAGGGCCGCATGGAAACACGGGCAGATGCGGGCCGTGGCTTGCCGACCCCTGGCTTATATTATACTTATTCGTAACGAATCGTTATGGGGTCTCAAACACGCGGGCCACATGAGGCCCGCGACTCACTCTGAAACGGCCCGCAGGCAACCGGCTGCAAGTCCCGGTTTCCATGTCTCGAGCGCTAGAAAGGACATGCGTCACAGTGGTCTTATCTCGTCGTTCATTTTCGTTCGAAAGGTAGCTCTGCTTTTTTAACGTATTCACATATCTTATACTTATCTGTATTCATTTGCCTTTTGTTTCGCTGTATTTCTTGCTTTCGAGCTTCTTGTAACGTGCAACACTTTCGCTACTAGGCTGGAAGCGCGAGCTATTCGTTGAAGGATGGATGTCGGGCTGCGCCAAATATCGCTGATCAAGTGCCCAAGATAAAGCTATATGAGCTCGGGATTCTCGCATTCAAAGATATATCACTATTAAAAGACGAGTATTTGTTCAGCATATTATAATAAAAATTGTGAGGAATTCAAGAACTGTCACATCAGCTGATTGTACTTTTAAGGACATGTTGAGCTAAGAACGACATATTACTTGCTCTCTTGTTCTATTAAAAATGCCAGTACGTTGGCGGGGCGGGGTCATTTTAATCCTTGTTATCACATCAGGTCAGGGCCCAAAGTAGTCATATAAATAAATCAAATTTAAAGAGGTCACTGGATAAACTGTGATTTTACAAAAAGCATAGAACACGACATCTCTCCTCAACCCACTCCCCCTTGCGCAGGCCCTCGACCTTTCCGGTGTGGGCTATCTGGCCCCCGCACACAAATGAGTTTGAAACCACCCAAGCAGCACAAAGTTGGCCAGTCATTGGCCAATGGCTGGCGAGGGTCCTTGGCCAAGTGGCCAGACAGTGGCCAGAGACTGGTCGGTGATTGGCCTTTATCTGGCCATTGGCCAATGGCCACTGGCCATCAGCCATCGGCCAAGCATTGGCCAATGAATGGCCACTCTCAGGCCACTGGCCAAAAGACCATCGCCAGACATTGGCCATTGCTTGGCCGAAATTTCGTATAACGCAGTGCACTGCGTTATACGAAAAATGATGTATAGAAAAAGCAGGATCTCAAGACGCCCTTTTCTGTTGAATATCTGCAATTCGAAATATGCAGAGCAGAGGACTCCTTTTAAAATAAATGTTGTAGCAGCTTGAAAAATAGTATAATGTTGTCACCTGGTTCGCAGTAATGCGCACGTATATCTTACGGATAGTATGCTCTGAAGGTAAGCAAAATGCTATGGTTAATCTATTTTCACAAAAAGAAGGCATTACCATCAGACACTTTTTTTTTTAATCAATTTTTGTTTTAGGGAGCTATACAGCTTTATTTTGGGGTAAAAAAAAAAGGAGGTACAATTCAACTTAAGCGCGAAGGAATATACCCCAGTTGCATTCCTTTTGAACAATGTTTAATCAAAATACAGCCTATATAATTAAAAATAACTAACATCAGAACTCTATGGTCGGACTATCAATAGATAAACATTGACACAAAGAGAGGCGTGTGCCTATGCAGCCTCCGACCACCTTTCACGCGACCGTCGGCTCACACAATACACTGAACACGATGGCATATTCATGCACAAATAGTGAAGGCGGGAAGAACCCGAAAATAATTCCTGAACAAGCCTCCGCGTATATATGTACGGGCACCGGCTGTCGGGTATCGTCGCTCCGGAAATTGAATCTCAAATACCTAACTCTTTTTTTTTCTTTTTTTTTCTTTTTCGGCTACGAAGTTCTCGGTGAGTCAACCGGCGACAAATCGACGCGAAATGCGGTTCCTTTTTGCACGTTGAGCTTTTGACGGCTGCTTTTTTGCATTTCTATTATTGTTTGTGCTTTGTTTTTTGCTTTCTTGTTTCGCGACCGGAAAACGGAAATTGTTGAGAGATTTCGTCACTCGTGTATGCAAACCCTCGCACCTTAGACAACCGCTGACGCATCTGAAGAATCCGCGAGCGGCCAATCGTCTCTTTAATACCTTGCCGCTCATGAAAAAAAAAAAAAAAAAAAAAAAAAAAAAAAAACTCGGTTTTAATTGGAATTTGGCGACGCGGAAAATGCGAATAATAATGATAATAGCAACAATACAACGAAAACAGGTTCGGTATTTTCCCAGTCGTAATATGGAACGCACGCTCGGTCCCTTTCGAATGCTTTGCCTCCCGCATGCTCTTGTTGCCGCCTTGAGTCGCGCTTTGGCTGGCCGTGCATGCTCGAGACTCACTAGACGCCGAAGCATAATCGAAGGTGACTCCGAAGCACTATCGAAGGTAGAAAGCTCGCGCTGGAAGCGAGAGAACTGAAACTCCTCCCTGCAGTTCTTATCTTGTCAGTCCGGCTAACCTTTTTTTAGTCTTACCAAATTTGTCTTTAAAAGGCGCGAAAGACAGCCCCCCCCCCCCCCCCCCCCGTCCCTTCTCGGAGGGCAATTTGACATGCGTGGACCCCCCCTACCCCCCAAGAAAAAAACAACTACCGGCCTGCCAGGTAGTAGAACGCTCGGTACTCAAGGACGAGGGTTTAAAATAAGCTAGGTGGCACCCTAGGAGGCACACTTCTGCTCTGAACTTGGAGAACCACTACGTCGCCTCAACCGAGATCGAAGCGCGTCTTGGAGCCAATAAGTCGGCGCAGCGGCGCACATCTAGGGGTCGTCGGCGCAGTATGGTTTTGTGGCGGCTAAAACAAAAGGCGCAGTCGGAGTCCTGTTATGCTACCTTAGATTCCCCCCCATCCCCCCCCCCCCCCCCAAAAAAAAAAAAAAAACAAAAAAAACACGGAGTTTTGGATCCGCCCCTGGTGAAAGATACACATTGCGGTCTGCGCAGGTGAATGTACAGCCGGGGTCAGACTGCTACACCACAGGAGAGACCGTCCGGAAACACGAGCCACCGCAATATCCGTGGTTCGAATGCCACGGGCCTGGTTTTATCCTCGAACTCATTGCCACATGGCATTCCAAGCACGGATCTCGTGCTGACTTGCGTTCGCATCTGTATGCATAGTGTCTTTTGTATTCGCAACTTTCACGACCTATAGGGTCGTGAAAGTTGCTGGTGCCTATCAAAATGGCTGTCATCTGGATGATCGTCGTAGAACAGCGGTACGAGGCTGGGTCTGCGACGCGTAAGTAATTCTAGTTTTGCTACATACGAGCAGTGTTAGACCCTTACTTCATTATTTCACGCCAGGAACGTGTTTTCAAGCACTTTTCTTGTGAAGCTGATCATCCAGGGGCTAGGGAACGCGAATCTCACACCGCGGTACCACCATCGCTGAAAGTTGCGAATTATGTATAAGCAGTTTGAGGCTCTGAGCCCGGTTTTACGGCGTGGGGTACATGATAAAGGGGGTTAAAAGCTGGTTCACACAGCCCCGTTTTTTTACGTTACGTGACGAAAGCTTACGTACAAGACCCCGTGACCTATACACTTCAAAGAGATAGCCTGGCACGCGACATTCGAGACTCGAATATTTCGATGACTTATACGCTATGTAAGAGAACTTAAGGAAACGGTGCTGTGTGAACCAGCCTTTATCGTCATTGTAAGTCGGTTATTAACTGACATTTGTTCATTCACTTTTTTAATTAGTGAAAGTAAACGGATGATTCCGATGATATTCTGATTGCCCTTAAGCTGAGACTGGAGCCAATGCCACAAGCAGGAGAGCTCGATGTCAATGATAACATTGCCATAGTTATTTGAAGCCCACGGTGAGACGATCATCCCTAAAATATCCGCAGATCTGAAGTTTTCCAGTGTTACCCGACAGTTGGCGGTAGTGTAGTATCTCGTCAATCACAGGCGGTTGTCATGCGGTCGATCACACTTAAAACAAAATGTCTGAACCACCTTTTAGTAGATGCAGCACCGCGCCAACGGGTCTTTAGCGTGCATCAGGCATTATGCTTGTTCATGCGGGCAGAACAAATACATGAGGATGAAAACCACGTTGAAACCGTCTGAGGTGAGGATCATGTACTCGTAAAAATCTAGTATGCATCGGGCCAGTTGAATGTTATCTTATTTAAATATACTTGAAATACCTCCACTGAAAACGACTGCATGCCGCGAGTTTAGTGCTGTCAGTGTCGACTCCCGTGTGTTAAAGAAGTCCCTGAGTTGTCATTAATAACCCATTACCTCGAAAGAGATACTTCGCTTCTCTATCCCACGAAATAAATTGATTCCGTCTAGATAGCCATGAAGCAGTTTCCAGCCATGGAAGTGTGCATTGACGTAGAGTGCTCGGTCTATTCGCCTGACTGATGCCACCACGCGCGACACAATGTACCTCGGTCTCGTGTATTTGGTCTGGGCACAAAGCGGGCCTCTGTGCGTAACGGGGTTATGAAGAGGGGAACCCAGACTTCGCAAAGAAACGTATCGTGTTTCAGCATATGGCTCTGCGAGGGGCGAGGGAGGACGTCGGCGCCGGGAGTGCACGGCGCAGAATGCGATCAACAAATGAACGAGAGCAACGCCTTCCTCTTGACCCTGTCTTGGCGCCCAAAGTTGGCGCCTCGTCGTGCAGCCACGCTTGACCCGTTCTTCTGGTTCCAATCAACACGACGACAGTCATTTGATGGATTCGTCTCGTCCTGCATGCCGCAGGCTCAAAGAAACAGATGCGTTTAAAGTGTATTCTCACCATTCTTTTCCGTTGTCGTGATGACCCGCGATTGCGATAGAGAAACCTGGGGTAGCGGTTTTCCCAGTCCGGCACTCGCTGAACATTCCCTCATTTGTGGCTTGCGTATTCTGATACAATTCAATCGTTTTTTGTTTTGTTTTTTGTTTTTTCGCGTTTTATTTTGGCAAGTTCGAATTTACCTCGTTAGGAAGTGTTTTCATAGATCGTTCGAAAGAACTTTCCGTGGCGAGTAGGAGCTCGTGCCGTAACGTTAAGCATGGATTGAGCACTTGTCCGCAGGACCCGCAAACCGCACATTACACACTAATAAATTTTACAACCTTAAGGGAGGCACAACGCTGTTCCAAGTACACACCGCCGCACTGGCACCGGCTTTAGCAAGGTTGTTTTAGCAACGATCCCGAAAAATCCTTGCCAATGCTTTGTATACTTGGAAATGCGTTCCTTGAACTTATAATATATCTTATGCATTAGGCGAAATATTAACGAGAGCAAATCAAGATTCGTTTAATGTTCCTAATTGCGGAGGCGGTGCACCTGTGAATAAGTGTTTTTGAATTGTCCAGTCACTACAAGGCGGCGGAGCAATCACCATTGTCACGATTTCCCTCTCGTGCGTGATTCATTACGTCATTCTTTTCTTGTTTTTGTGCATGTGAGAACTGCCAGGTAGTTGTTATTTGTAAACTTACTGTTCTTAAAAATATTTTCCTTTGGTGCTGCTAAGATCACCAGTATCATGTTTTTTGGGCGTTCATCAGCGTCCTAAGGGTGTTTCTGTAGCACCATGAAGCCGTTGTCACACTGTTAATACATAATTCAAAATGCAGTATGCGGACATTGTCTGGAAATGTATGCAAACTGCCGGCGTGGTCCGTGAACGGCTCACCGCTCTGTCAAAAAAAGCTGGACTACCTACCTTTCCGTTTTTCTGTTTCAACACGACAGCGAGCCGTTGCTGCAGCCGTGGTGAGTCGGAGAGGGAGAAGCGAACGCAACATGGCCCACCCTCAGGGCCTCACCAACGGAAATGTCTCTGTCCAGTTGCTCGGTGTGTCTTTCGCTGCATCCGGGAGTCGGGAGACGCCAGACTCCACGCAAGTCATGCCGACCTCCTCTTCACCCCTATCATGAACGTGCCGTGTAGCATCTAGTGGCTTCGTCATAGAATACATCACGGAACGGGACGCCGTAGCTTGCCGGAGCGTTTCGTGGCGAGGAGTGAAGGTTCCCCGGCCCTGCATGCAGCGAACTTTCTCCGACTCGTTACGGCCACGGCGCCAGTTTGCATATTCATAGAGGCGTGTTTCTAAAGCGGTAGCTTTATGTGTCCAACCACGTTCAAAAACGCGTAGTTATGGTCACGAAACGCCGCGGCTGCAGCGCTCGTGGCTGAAGTGCTCGTGGCTGAAGCGCCGGTGGCTGAAGCGCCGGTGGCTGAAGCGCTAATGGCTCAAGCGCCATTGGCTAAAACGCCGGTGACGTAATCTGTTATACGTCGGTCGCGTAAGCCCCGGCCGCGTAAGCTCGTAAGCGCCGGTAGCTGAAGCTGACGTGACCTGACGTCCTTGATATCGTCATCGACGTCATCCTAGATGTCGTCCTCTAGCCCCACCTCAAGGACGATGTATTTAACGTCGTCCTTTAGGACGTCATCCTGGAGGTCGCCCTTGACGCCGTCCTCTAGGACGTCATTCTAGACGCCGTCCTTGACGTCGTTCCTGACGCCGTACTCCAGGACGTCATCCTAGACGCCGTCTTTGACGTCGTTCTCGACGTCGTTCTCGATCTCGTCCGACGTCGCCCTTGACGTCGTCTTCGACGTCGAAGAAACTGAACTAAAAATGTCACGTGCGTACAGCATATTACAACAATTTCATCACCTTGCCTTTACCAATTGTTTTCACTAACGATGTTCCTGTAAAGCGACTGCATTTCATCGCGTTTGGTCGAATGAACAAAGCTGCAACAATATTTTTGCCTCATATGACGATAACATTGGTCATACGAAAACTGTCTGCGGAAATGTCCAAAGCATACATATCTATGAAGCAAACATGCTTTCAATATGCTTGAACTGTGTCCGCATGTAATGGCGTCATCATGTCGCAGCGAACACCGATCCTTCTGTGTAGTGTATGAGCAGTTTGACTGTGGCTGCTCCAGGGCTAACGTGTTGTTAGTCATGGGACGAGTTGATTTGCACCCTTAAGGATGTACAATTTTTTTTACTGTGTATGATTTAGGAGAAGCGACTATTAACCAGTGTTGGGTAAAGTACATCTAAAAAGTAATAGAGATACAAAGTCAGAGAGAGATTTTGTAGTTCAAGTAAAGTAGTAAGTACACCAGGCGCATTGTATTTGGAAGTGAAGTACTATTAATACAATGTGCTTTCAAAGTAAAGTAGACACAATTTTGAACACAGTGTTTGGTGATGCCTTTTCATTCCCCTATGGTTGTATGCCTTGCCCAGGCGTAATCGGAGGTGCGTCAGTTATATTCAGGAATGGCGGCGAATACGGGATGAAGTCAAGTAGCCACGGAGTAGCTGCTTTACTTTTACCGACGAACTATAGAACGCGATTAACTTTAAAACACTTATTTGTTGACAAATAATGATTTTGTGACAAAAGATTAACAAGCTCAAATTTGGACAATCTACTTTCAGGTGGGGAATTCCACTTTCCTTGAAAAGTACACAAAAAAAAATCAAGTAAAGTACACGTACGTACTCACAGAATGTACTTCTAGTAAAGTACAAGTTTTCTAAACCCACTTAAGTAGTGCTTTAAGTACAATGTACTTCAATTACTTCCCAACAGCACTATTAACGGAATATTTCGTGTTTTTATTCCTTTCGTATCCATTGGCAGTCTTTTTACCGGCCAACAAATAAGCACGGAGAGGGATCGTCAGCGTTACCTAACGAAGCAGACTCTTCCTTCCCACATGCTACCGGGCCGCCGTCGAGCTTCGTCGGCGGCGCGTTCACGACGGTCTTCCAGGCTGCCGAATCCATACGGATGCTCCGTCGTATACGCTCGCAGCGCGTAGCGAGCACGCGAACGATGCGAGCGAGCAGTGCGAGACGCTTATCGAACACACCTCCGAGGGCCATCCTTCTTCTGAAACGACACGGAGGCAGGCACGAGTAGTACTACCACCGCCACCACCACGCGCCTCGCGTGTGCCTGTCATGGGGTCAGTGACCCATGGGATCGGCAGAAGCAGAAGCAGCGCATGCAGGCCCATAACCTTTTACACTCCCCTCACTGCTTCGCTTCTTGCTGCGCTGTTTTGCATCAGTCGGGCGTCCCTTCCTTGCCGATAGTTGCGCAACAGGTTTGAAGTCTGCGGCCGCCACTTTCACCCCTCTCCGCCGAGGCGATCGGAGACGGAACGAGGAGGGGCAGCGAATGCCCCCTCCTCGTGTTCCGGTCACGATCTGACCGTCTGCTGCCGATGCTTCCTTGTCTGACACCGAGATCACGATGCCCGTGTTTTCTTTTACTTTATTTATTTATTAATTTTTTTCACGGCGTTGAGACTACTATACTTCGTCTCGTCTTATCGTGGACCGCCGCGACGTGCCTTCCCAGCTAACCCAGCGCCGCGAACCTATAGCGTGACATCGCGCCTAGCGCGTAGTTGCGCCCCTCCCGATGGCCACGTGACACACGCTTTGCGTTCGATTGGTTCCGACGACACGTAGCGTCTTTCTCAGTCCACCGCAATGTGAAACGGTGTACAGCTGCCTAGAACTCGTTCCTGGCCCTCGGCTCGCCGACGAAATTAGTGCATGCATGTTCGAGGTCTGTCCCCCCCACCTTCGAAACTTTAGTTCTTCTCAGGTGGCGTCGCTCTCGTGATCCCACAAACGTCCGTCGGCGGGTCACCCTCACTGGTGATGGGATTCTCCTCCTCTCTTGGTCTGAGGGCTAGGCTCGACGACGATCGAGCCATCTTTTCCGGGGCCGTCGGGAGTGGGGACGCGCAAAAACGCGCACACGGAGGCCTTCCTTCCTTCCCGGGTTTCGTCGGCCAGGATGAGTGAAACGAAGGCTTCTGTGGAGGTTCCTTGTATCTATGCTTCGTTTCTCCTTACGACCGATCTTAACGCCCGCTACGGTCCATTGTAAGGTTAAACGGAGTCTACCGCAGTAGGAAGCCTCGCGGTCAAGGGCACACGTCGTCCGCTGCGCCTGGAGAGCGGCAACAGGGAAGGTTCGAGCCTTCTAAATCGATGTATGCGAGCGGCGTGAATTGACGGCGGTTTAGTACGCCCTCGGGGGCCTTGTGCTTTCGTCCATCTATCGTAGAGTGTAACCGCCCCCCCCCCCCTTTCCCCCTCTTCAAAATAACGGGTACCGGCTGTTCCTTCCGAAATAAAGAACGCGTTCAATGTTGAACACGACAAGAGTAGCGATCGCAGCTCGTCCTGACACTGAATGGGGGTAACCTGGGGCCTTAAGAAGCCTTTGACAGAAATTGTTAAACTGAGACCCTTGATCACGATAAGAATGGGTATGAGTGTGCGTTGCAACCGCGAGGGCTGTTGACAGACTACACGCGGTCCTATCTTGGGTGAAGGTGTTCCAGGGACTTACATCCATGTCACCTTTTCAACACTGTTATTTCGAGTATAAAAACTTTTTTTTTTAATTACAAAGTAGGGTCTTGCTGAGTGGAACACCGTTATTTACTGGAGGCGTTGCTATGGTGCAGGAAGCTACGACGTACCCGCTTCAAACAGCTTTAGCGGAAGTTGTTTTGGAGATATCAAACAAATATTGCATGCACTAATGCTGCATCATCGCGGTCGCGTTTTTGTTTGCATTACGTGCAGTTTGGGAGATGGTGTACCCGCTGTTTCCCGCGCGAGTAGAAATGTGCTGGCGCAAGTATGCAAATAGCCCCCGACAGCTTCTAAATTTGGACTAGACGGCGGGTTTCGAAGTATTAGCGAAATTAAATATGCACGCTAGCTTCTGGAAATGGCCACTTATAGCACTTAGTTCACTCTTACAATAGAAGAACTATGAGTAAAAAATTAGTAAATATACGTGAATCGGAACTGTGCCGGGGCTACTCAATAGATGGCGCCACCAAATTTGTTGTCAAACAAAAAAAAAAAAAAGGGGGGGGGGGGGCGAATATCATATTTCTCGTAATGCTGTGAACAGTCAAGTCGCTCTCTTAAAACTAACTTTAACGTGCGAGTGTCCCGGCCCATAGCAGGAACGTATTTCAAAGGTAGTACAGTCAAGGTTGTGAAGTGCATGTTGCGCAGTCCGGCACCTGAATATTGTCCAGTCCGGCTTCCATTATGGTGCCTGGAACACGGTCCAGAGACCATGGAATGTGGTCTCTGGATTTCCACATGATGACGTCGTAGAAATGCCATGCTGCCGTCGGTCTTGATCCTGGTGGTGTTCCAGCGGTGGTACATGTGGCAGACGCCTGGTCTACTCCATGTCGCTTTCCAGTCTGACAGTTCACTGATGCTTAGGCAGTCAAGAGTCGGGATGCCTAAAGCCCCTTCACGTTTTAAAAGTAGCGCAAGGTGCGTTGATGCAAAAGACACGTGCAACGTGCAGCCCTTGAGAAGATCATGGCAGCACAGCACAGCCCTGAGCTAGATATCAGACGCCATGTTCTTCCCAGAAGTGGCGCGCGGCACGTCTCTCGCGCATTTCCACAACAATGAATGGAGCCACCTTTCCCAGGATATAAGGGGCTTTAGGGATGCCATTACGACAGCGACACTCGCGTTAGCTCGTGCTTTCCGCCAGCCTCTCCACGAACAACCACAGGGATCGCGACATCCAGCAGCATGGCACTTCGGCTTATTGGACGTCATTTGTTGCCACTTCGGGACCATTTTTGATGTATGAGCGGAATAGGACGCTAAGTCCGAGACGCCTTCCAGGCACCGTACTTCCATACACAGACGCAGCATGCACGTGAAAGTATAGCGTGTCACGCTTGCAATAGAACGTCCTTTCTCGCACGAGCTGAAACATGGCGACAGCTAGCCATATGACTACCTTGCTGTCGTTTATACCATCGCTTTTGATAGACTCCAATTCCCATGGTCTGTGGCAATGCAGTTAACGCGCAATGGTGCAATGGCCTGGAGCACATCAGGAACATAAATATAAATATAAGAGGAAGTTTCTCAAATGCCAAAATGAAGTTGTTATTTTTTTTTAAGGGGGGCATATTTGTGGTGATAGTGACGGGCTCGTAATATCTTTCTCATAAAAGATATACTTTCAATTCGGTGAATTCAACACTACCGTCACCCCCGACCCCTCCATTACCATAACTATCATTAAATACGAAAATTAAGAGCCAGGTGAAATCTAACCTCGTCACTCACTATAGAGGCTTTGCAGATGCACCAGATTACAGCCGCCACTGGGGACCTTCTTTTGCCTTACAGAGAAACCAAACCACTGAAGCAGGCTTTTTGATCGGCCTTTACAAAGGTCAGTGCTGGGGAGAAGAACACGGTCGAATTTGAAATGGCACTAACCTGTCCTGTTGTGGTAACGATGAAGTGAAGGGTTCAAAATAAGAGGAAGCAAAAACTGAAGGTCGGTTATAACAGCGCCCATGAACAGCTGCAGCTGAGCGTCTATACTTGCCTCCCACATCCCACGTAGGAAGCAAGAATAAAAAGAATTAAAAAAAAATAAAGAAAACAAAAAACAAAGTTGCCGTCATTCTCTGGCGCTCGCTTATGGTCAATATGGGTCGTGAACTGACGCAACAGCGAAACAAATCTAGAACAGTTTGGTACTTGACGACGTTAAGGTGAGAGCGTTTGTAGAATTTAAACAATATTGAAATACTAAACACAGGACAATGTCCTGGACGCCTCAAAAACGGAAAACGGCCAAAAAAATAATAATAATAAAGCGCGTCGAATTAAGGGCTGCCCGATGATGCGTCGCAAAACACCCTGCGCGCCAGACTGAAAAAAAAAAAAAAAAATTCCAGGAGGCAAACACATTTCAGTTTAGAGGAATACAAAACGTGCGCGCACCAACAAGAAGAAGAAGCGACGAAGATTGCTCCAAACATCCGCCCTTGTCTCAGATCGCCGCTATCAAGTGGTCCCGACGCGGGAAGTAAATATAGCAGCTACGTTAAGGTGGATAAACCCCCCTCTCTCTCTTTCTCTCACACACACACACAGTACCCCGAGCAGAACACGCTGCAGTCGACTGCAGTGCAGGCCGAGCAGCCGAGTCCCTATCCCGGGCTCTTTATTATTTCCCTCCTGTGCGCGCCGTCGCGCGAAAGAAAGCAGATAGAATATAAACCTAAGCGGACCGCTTTCCTCTGCCGGAGCCTTTCCTTTCTCGGACGTCTGCATCTCCTTCATTCCTCTCTCTTTCTTTTTATTGTCTCTATTTTCCCGCTGCTGCCTCCGTTTTCGATGTCTTTTGGCTTTGGAAACCTGTTAGTCTGGTCGGTTGGGTCAGTCCCGTGCGGAAAAAGAAAGAGACGGCCCTCCGCCGCACCAGCCGTGGCTGAGCACAGACGACAATTCTCTCCTCAGCATCGAGAACACTCGTGCTGCTCCAAGGGCTAGTCGTTTATCTTTCATTTCTGTGTTCTTTTTTTTTGGCGGGGTGTTTTTGCGCTGTGCCCCTTGCCCGCGTCGCACCCCTCTCTCTGTGGGACGGGATGCAAAGCAGCTAAAGCATCAGCCAACGGCTCTTTTTCTATTGAGATTCAAATCGCCGGTTCGCCCGGGAGAGCGCCCGGCAACACGTCGTCTGAGCGTTGGCCCAGTCGGGCTTCGCGAAGGCGACGTGCGCACACTGTGGGACACTGCTAGCGGGAACGCGACATCCACGCTTTTGTTTTTTCACATTTTGATTTAATATTATGTTATTGTTATCTGATTGTTGCATGCGCATTTGAGTCTAGACGGGAGTGAATGATACAGCGTGCAAATTAATGCATTAACTTACTTTAGACCGGGTCCGCAGAAATCGGTCTTGTCAACGTGTCGCTTTGCAATTAACTACAAAGAAGCGGTTGCGTGGTGGAAGTTCGGAGTGAAAATATCAACGAACTATCTTGAATCTTTTGAAAGAGAAAAAATAATAACTTGTTTCGGGCAATCCGTGGTGACGTTTCGGAGACGATGCGTGCAGTCTGCCAAATGCCGATGACAAATGTCGCAAGTATAATGCCTGGAGCGCGTCTTCGACTGGTGTGTTTAGCGTCCTCCCCGCCCATACATCAAAAGTGGTCCCAAAGTGGCAACAAATGACGTCACAAAAGCCGGAGTGTCATGCTGTTGCCTGTCGCGATACTGGCGGTTCGCCGTAGAAACACTGTCAAAAAGCACGAGCGAACGCGAGTGTCGCTGTCGTCACGGCGTCCCAACTTCCGGCTGCTTTCATTTCCGTGGACTGTCACAGTAGAGAACGACCTACAGCAGAACAATCGTCTGCCATATACACCACATCTGTTGAGACGCCGCCAGGGTCGCGATCGGCGACAGCATGACACTTCGATGACGTCATCAGGCGGAAATCGAGGGACCACTTTTTTGGAGGCGGTGACACCAGTCGGAGACGCGTTCCAGGCACCATAGTCGCAAGCGTCGAGGGCGCGCCTGTGCCGTGAAGAGCAGACAATCTTCCGAAAGTTTTGACTGCGCTTCATTCAGCGCGGCATGCTCTTTATAATATATGCAATTTTAAACTACGACACTTTTCTTAAAGATAAACACAATAAGAAAAAAAAAACAGGTATTTAAATCCCTTAAAGCCCCTGTTCTCTTTTTTTTTTTTTATCGAGGTGATAGGTCGAGGCTCCAATTTCTCTCGTTTCTGACGTTGCGTCATCTGTCGGCAGCACATACAAGTCGGCGAACGCAGTTATGGCATCGTCTGCAAAACGTCATACAGATAGCCCGAACAAGGATCTTTTTTTTTCTCTTTCTTTTGAACAAGGTAAGTCCATTCGTTGATATTTTTCCTTCTAACTTTGACCAGATAGAAGGAGTTCTCTAATAAACTGCAGCGCGATAGTGTGCTGGAAGCATGAGTCCACGTGCTGCACATGAACGTAGAAAAGCATGCGGAAAACTCACCAAGAACAGCAATATAACCGGGCACAAAACCAATATACCACGGAGAAGACATCATTGTGGCGACGCTTGCACTGTGAAACACCCTTCTGGAGGGGATTTTAACCAAGGCATTGCCACAGTTCAACGTGTTAAAAAAAGTGGGTTCGATACACCATTCGCCGCGAACCTATGAGCTCAGTCCCTAACCCTTCGGCATCGCTGGGCCTGCCATCTCTCGGCCGAGGGGTGAACTACTCCGGTTGAATGTGGTCACGTGAGTTGATGCCGTCACGGAGGTTTGTGCCTGGCGCAACGCCGACGCCGCGAATGCAGATGGGAAATCGCAATAACAGCCAGGGCCATAAAGTTTTCTCTTATGAAAATACACCAAACAACGGCAAAAGGGGAGAAAAATAGTCTTTCATATTTTGCTTGTTGCACACACAGTCGTTTCCAGTCTGTGCATTTTGTTCTCTAAATCCCGGATCTGGTAGATAGAAATAAAAAGGAAATAGATAGAAGCAGCCCTCAAATAGCTTTTTTTTTTTCCTCAAAGCGTGACGTTATTGGCCCAAATACGCATCTGCTTTCTTTTTATTATTATTATTTGGCCTGTGATATAATATGCAGGTTTGCGCTGTAGAACCCAATTGGGATCAAGGTTCAATCCCCACCCCTGGCCGTCTCCATCTGGATGAGCATCATACCGGCATGCTAATGTATGATGCACGTTAAAGACCCCAGGCTTACAGTCGTAATGCACTGTCTAAAGTTCTTATGCAGATTTTGAACCATAATTAGCGCTAAAAAAAGAAAAAAAAGAACACCTTAGAGAAGACAAACACGGGCGCTTGTTTGTCTTCTCTTTTGTGTTCGTCTTTTTAGCGCTTTTAACCATGGTTCGAAACTTTCATCACCACCTAGCCCAACAGCAAGTACTTTTACAGTTATTTTCTATACAGCGTAGATCAACGTCGCCATATATAAAAGAGAGAGCGACTGCGTCTAAACACGGACGTCTAATTTGCTTTTTTTTTTCCTTTACGTATACATGTCAGTGTACACATATAGAATCCTAAATCCAGAATTAATCTAAAACTTAGAGACAAGTAATCCACTGCACCAGCAGATTCGACGGGATCTTTCAGAAATATGAAAAAACCGGAAAAGACTGGGATCACCTCTTCGAGCTATCAGTGTCGGGCTCTTTACATTCTGGTTTTCATTTTATCACCGTTAGAGCCCTGAAAATATTTAAAGTAAATATAATGTCTTACCTTAACTTAAAAAAAAGATCTTGCCATAAAAAAGAGAAATATAATCGAGGGAAACACGAAAGCTGTGGCCCCACGTTATAGCACCCAGTTAAGATTTTTTATTTTTTTTTTTTTTTGCGGGTGGTGTCGCATTAATTTGTTTCAACATGGCGTTAATGAAGAAGAAAGCGCAGTCTGCTTTGCAGTATCACGAAAGTAAATCGTCATTTAAAATGCAACCACAGATTCAGAAATGGGCATGTACGAGATCCGAGACGTTAAAAGTATCAAAGCGTGGTACGAAAAGTTTAAGGCCCTGTCACACTGAGGCAACACGACGGCAACAACAACACAACACGTTGTCCAACAGTCAGGCAATTTGTTGCTCGCTCCCCGTGCTGTCCAACAAACCTGTTACATCGCGGAAACAGCAGCACAGCATGGACAACAACTGTTGCCAAACATATGACAGCTTTCGGCAACAAAGAATAGCAGCAAGTCGTGTTGGACAACGTGTGTTTCCCCGATCGCTTGCTGAGCGAAATTCGTGCCGGCAACGTGAAAACAGAGATACCTTCGGCGGAAGAGCTAAACACCGTTTCACTTAATGTTGTACCTTTGCGAAGGCTAGAAGCGCGAGCTCATAGCGTTGGCAGCAGCCCTTAGTTCGCGAGAGCTTGTGCCACCGAGACGTACGCTAGAGCAAGGAGCTCGCGCTCGTAGCCTTCCATGCGGTACATCATAAGGTGAAACAGAGTATAGTTCTCTATCAATAACGTCTTACTCAAATAAAGGCTTGGAAAATGTTTTCTAACAATAACTAGGGCTGGTGTGCAGCTAAAATAGTTTGCTGAATGTTTTTGAGCGCAGCTCTTAGGCGCCCGTTTCCGCGCTGAGCGGCGTCGCCGTCGCCGTCGGCGTAACCGCCCCGCTAAATTTTGCGAGAAAGTGAATAGGTGTTGAGGTCACGTGACGTCACTTTCCCCACTAAATATAGCGGGGATAATGACGTCACATGACTTTGTGTCACGTCACCCGCGAACAAATTCAGTTTCTCCGCTAAATTTAGCGGGATGACATAGCGGAATAATTTAGCGGGGAAATTTTCGCTAACTTTAGAGGCAAATTGTAGTGAAGAAATTGAACGGAACGAGGAGAGGAGGAGGAGGAAAATGGAAGGATGAGACACAAAAAATCGAGAAACAAAATGTGCAAAAAATGTCAAATAATATAATAAAGCTATATAAAAAAAAAAAAAAAAACTTACCGCGCATGAAGTGGAAATAATTGAAGTCAAGCAATGAGTTTGCAAGCTTGAAGAAACAAACAAATGCGAAGTAGTCCCAAAGTTAAAACAAGATCTCAACAACCTTGAACAGTACGGTGGGTCTAGAAACTAGAGGTTCACGAAATTGCTGTCACAGAACATGAGGACCGAATTCACAAGCTTGGAAGCATTGCCGACAAACTCCAGGTACCACGACTTAAAAAAGAAAACGTTCAAGCAGCCCACCGTGTGCCAACAAGAAAAGGGAAAAATGTCCCCCATAATGGTAGCATTCCTGAATCGGACCACCCGAGATGAATGGTTGAAAAAAAGAACATGTTCCGCTCGAAAGACAGAACTGATAACATCACTTGCAAGCAAACTTGACCGAAACAAACAAAATGCTTTTTTTTTTTCGGAGCCCGAGAAAAAGCGAACTGACTTGAATATCCGTACACGTGACATAAAGGAGGTTGCACCTACGTAAGAAAGCGAGATAATAGGGAGTTTTCGTAGATCGTTTCCGCTGTCCCGCAACGCTCTCCGCAAGCAGTTACGCTAGCCGGAACTCCACAGTCAAGGCCATCGGCGCGCCGGCGCAGTAGCGGCTGCTTCGTTGCGGAGGGCTTAGCGGAGGGGGAAACGCGGTCTACGAAAACTCCCTATTGAACGTGCTATCCGTATCACGACAAGAACAGATCTCGATACAATAAAATAAGGCAAAAATTAATGACAACCAGACGTATTCCTTTCTTATGAAATTGTGGATAAGCGTATCCGCTACTGTTGAGAAGTGCTGTTTTGTTTTCTGCACGCTAATGTTCGTAGTCTTAGGAAGCATTGGAACGAAATAAACCCTTTGGTGGAACCATATCTTGACAAGTTGGACGTGATCGTTTTTTCAGAAACTAATATCAAAAGTGAGGAGGAAACAATATATGTTCTAGACAATTTTGAGGTATTTGTCCACAATACAGACGACCGGAGGAAAGGTGGCATTATGGTTATGATTATTCAAAAACTAAAAGTAAATACAAATTTTAAAAAAATTCTCCTGAACTGAGGCTCTCCACATGCCAATTGAATGCAACGGAAAACTAACTTCCGTACTAGGTGTTTACAGGGAAATACGGATGAATTTGTAGTTGATATAAACAAATGGTTACACGGAAACACAGATCATGATATAATTGTTGTTGGAGACGTAAACATAGTTATTAATAGTTTGAATCTATTAGCAAATCAATACCTAGATAATGTGGCAGCATTCAGCTTGGAGATATTGATACAAGATTTCCCACGTGAAGAAATATCCGGGGGAAAATTGACGCAATCATGTATAAATCACAATCATCACATATATATATATATATATATACGGACAAAGGAAGGGTAACCCGAGGGTAGATTATTGCAGCAAAAATAGCCAACCATTACTTTGTAGAAACAACTATTGTTTTTTTTTAATGCTAAAGAAAAAGAATACAGTGAAGGTCACTTTATCAATAATAAAAGTAGATAATTGTATTCAAGAAGTGAACTGGAGTGAAATAGCTAGAAAAAAAATCCAGAAAAACTCTATGATTATATAATTCACGCATTTAAAAACATATGTGAGAAATCAACTCAAAAGAGAAACATAAAAAACGTAAACAACAAAATGAATGGATAACTAAGAAGATATACGATTTAATGAAAAACTAAAATAAACATGGCATTTTAAAGCGTTATTCTAATAACAAGAAATATAAAAACAACCATCGGGAAATTAGGAACAAAGTGACATATTTGATAAAAAGCTCAAAAAGAAAATATTATTAGACTAAGTTTTACGAAACGAAAGATACAGCACAGTGTTGGTCATTAATAAATCAGTGGTTAGGACGAAAAAAAAATCGATTGAGGAAACAACAAAATTAATTTCGGCCCTAGTTATGACATAGAAAAGCTCGCCAACAATTTTAATACAGAATATGTACAGTCAGTCAAAACTCTTTCTAGTGAACCAACAGAAATACATTATCAAATAAAAATCTGTGATTTATTATTTCTTCCAGATATGACTCAGAACAACCTAATAAATGTAGTGGAACAAATTAAAATTAATAAAGCAGTGGGGTTAGATCCAATTAGGCCAAGGGATATTAAATACAACATTCATGTGTTAAAGCCAGGACTGATCCAGCTGTACAATTGTATATTCTCCGTGGGTTTAAGACAGCTGTAGTAAGGACAGTATACAAAAAAGGTGAGAAAAATAAACTTCCTAATTATAGACCAGGGTTCAATACTCTTGGTATTGAATTACATTATTGAAAAATATATTGATAAAACACTTCGAACATAACGAAGCATAATATAGTAATTAATACACAGTATGGGTTTAGAGAACAACAGGAACCTGTGATTTATTAGATGACTCTTTTGATTACGTGTACATGAACAGCGGGAAATATATTGTAGCCTTGTTTATACACTAGGGCTTTTGAAACGATAACTCATTCTGTATTATTAGATAGGTTACATAGTATAGGAATTTGTGGGAGGGCATATAATTCGTTTCAAAATTATCATCTTGATAGACACCAAGTGGCGCGTCTAGGTTCCAAATATAGTAGTATAGAGAAATTGAAGTCCAGATCTACTCGGCCCATTACTTTTTAATTTATATGTTAACGAGATAACCCAGGTCAAACTAACAAGTAAACTTTTTTCTGTTTGCTGATGATACGGTAATTGTCTACACCCACAAGGAATATGCAAGCGCCGTAGAGAAATTTCAGGAAGATAATTTCAATGTTCTCCAATGGTACCGTAAAAATCAAATAATCCTAAAAGTTCCAAAAACCCCAGTAATGTGCCTTGCAAGACCCAAGGAAAAAATGTCAACTGAAATACCAACAAGAATGCACGAGAATAATTGAAACAACTGTTCTTGCCCAGCACTGGAATACGTCGAAAATTTAAAGTACGTACCTTGGAATGAACATAGATCATCATCTTAAATGGCAAATTCACGTAGACCAGGTATGCAAGAAATTGAGAATACTGAAGGCACATATGTTTCATCATCAAGATATAGTTCCCCGTTCTGTACTTCGAATGATATATAATTCCTTAGGAAAATCGGTATTACAATATGGAATAACTGTTTACAGGCACTGTGCCAAATGTCTGCAAATAAAAATCAAAACTGTTAAAAAATGTATTTAGAAAAGTAGACGAAAATAGTGAAGAAAATGAAGAAATAAATGTTGAAATTATCATTAATATTATATAATTTCTGGTTTGCTTTTGGTTTTAAACTTTTAAGACATAGTTGGATATGTATACTATTACAATGATACTATTGGGCATGCCAGAGCCACAAATTTAATTTTAATATGAACGTGTGTTTACATGAGCGTACTTGCCGCGCCCCATGCACAAGCCTTATTGGCTTATGTGGGCACAGGCTGTAACATGCTAAAAACTGGAAATGAAATGTATGTGTGTATGTATGTATGTATGTATGCATGAGGAGGAAAGGGAGCGAAGGAGGAGAATGGCATACCGTCCCCTCCGTACCTTTCCTCCTCCTCCTCAAGAGCTGCGTTCTGGTTTCGCGTTACAAAGAATTATAAACGTCCGTCTTTTTTCTTTTTTTTATATTGCGTAATTACGGAAAGCAATTGTCAAAATGGTCACAGCTACGGTCGTAAACGTTCAGACTGGTGTTGAAATTGGAACTGCCGAGAGACCAGCTCACATTACTGCTAGTGAAATTAAATGACATGCCTTCTCAACCGCTGAGTAAGTATAATAATACTAATCCCGGAAAGCAAATATTAAAGAATCGAAGCATTAAAACGACTGGTCTGATCATGGTTGTTGATGCTTGGAACTTGGAAACAGCCGCTACCAGACACCTGGTTTCTTTCAAAAATCCCCAGAATGTTTTGGGGAATGAAGCGATCGCACGTCTAGTGTGACTAAAGCGGTCGTTGGAGCCGTGCAAGATATTTTACATCGCAGTCCTCTTTGGTCAGATGTGGCCCTTGTGATACTTCTGATCACCACTTCCTGTGTAAATAAATCGCTTATCACCTATTATTATTATATGACGTCTATAATGATAATGAATATCGTTGACACTCACTTCTGAAGTGTCGTTGAACTTATAGCCGCTGATTTATTTTCGTACAAAACAGATTACGCTTTCTTTTTGAAGCTCAATTTTCAAGAAAATCACTCCTAGCTTTTCTGTAGGACGCCAAAGGCACAGGTTGCGTCACATATTTTAGATTGTATCGATTGTTAATGCGTTCAAACGCTTTGTTAAAGCACATTTCGTCAAGCACGACAACAAAAAACAAAAAATGGAAGTGTTTCTTTTTTTTTCTTTTTTTTTTACGCATGAAACGCTTTTTGACGGGTGCCCACCTCCCAGAAATTTGTCAATGGACCTTTTCTGAGAAGCGTACTGCGCTCGCGCGAACGCCCGATGCCAAGCGGCGGAAGTCGGAACGAAAAATCGAGGAAATTCGGAAGGAGGCTGCGGATGAGCGAGTGGGACACGTAATTGCAGCATATATATATATAATTGTGTTACACAAAAAAAGAAAGTGGACGGAAAGAAAAACAGAACGTTTGGGTGGACGCAACGGATGCCATCTTTAAAGTCGCGTTGGGCAGGCGCCGCAACTCGGAGAGCGAAGAAGCTGGTAGCGCAGGTAGGTCACTTCCTCGATTTTTAGTTCGTGCAGCCACCGCCTGGTGCCGTCGGTATGTGGAAAAGGTCCATTCGTCCCCTGTTCGTCTGTCTGCCTTTTTTTCTTTCCATGCATCTCTCCGCTAAACTTAGTGGACGGAATTCACGTCAGTGGGATTTCCTGTCGTGACACCGCTACTGGCACTGCGACTTCAAGTCACGTGGTCTCGTCAAGTGACGTACACTTCCATGCTAAATTTAGCGGGAAAATTGACGTCATGGTGTTGCCACGGTGTCATGCGATACCAAACGGGAAAATTAATAACACTTATTTTCCTTCTTCAAAATAACTGAATAGTGTGTTGTAATAAAAGAACAACTAATGCTGTGTTTCTTACTACATTAAAGTTAATTCATTATACGAGCACAACAATCAAGGAAGTGCTCATAGTCCAGCCTACTATATCGATGACGTTTTCCTCCGCCTATTCGTCAATTACAATTATATATATATATATATATATATATATATATATATATATATATATATATATATTTATTTATAAGCAACCCGGTGTTGCTAATGAGGCTATATACTTTAAAAAGGAAGTATTTCCTCGCTACTGAATCCCGGAATCAGGCACGTAGCCAGGATTTTGTTTGGGGGGGGGGGGGGGGGGGGGGGCCGCCCATGACAAAATGCTGTATGAGGGGGAGAGGGAGAGGAGGTCCCAGCAAAATGGAAGATTTCGGGGGGGGGGGGGGGGGCGGGCCTTATGAGCAACCCCCCCTGGCTACGTACCTGCCCGGAATAACTATCAGCACGTATAACGTCCAAACGTACTTCGGTTGTACGAACGCAGTTGAGTGAACAGACTTCTGTTGAGGGAACGCTTTGTTCACAAATTCATAGGTAAGCTTTTTTTCCACATCCGTCAAAAAACGGCCGAGCATTTCTCCGCACCTGAGGGTTTTGGAGGAAGTTTTTCTCCAAAGCCCGCCATTCTACCAGTACCAATGTAGAGAGCTGGGCTCGTCGGTAGACGTTAAAGGTGTCGATAACCGAGCGCGACGGTAAGTCCATCATTATAATCAAACATCGTTAAGGACACGTCTGCGGTGCGCTCGCCCTCTCTTCTTCGTCCGTGTCCCCGGCCTTGTTTGCTTACAATGACGACCTCATACACCCTCGAAGTCAAGAAGACAGTGTGCGGGATCAACGAATCGGATCCAAATTTCCGAGAGAGCGCCGTCTTCTCCGACATACAATGGCGGCGCGGCGACGTCCCCGGGAAACGACCGTTTCGCTTCGTCCCTCCGCCCCCGCCGCCCACGAGCACGCCTCGTTGGCCCACGGCACACGACGTCTCCCCCAACTCTCGCAGACTGACAGACACGAGAAAGAGTGGCGTAGCCACCTGACGCGCTGCAGCAGCAGCAGCCCGCTGGGCCGCCAAGGGCGCGCCAGAGGTCGCTCCGTCCGGAGGTCAAGGTCGATGCAGACGAGGGCGCTCGCCCCGGCCGCCGCCGCAGCAGCAGAAAACCAGCCACCACGCTCCGTCTCAGCTTACCATGGACCGTAGGAAATTCTACGGGCCGTCCAATGCAGGGCAGTGAACGTTTCACCTGACCGCGCTCCCTGCGCGTCGCTGCTCCCCTCCCGGAGCTCACGTGACATTTAGACGGCGCGGGATTGGCTTCGACGGCACCTACGACGTCCGTCGCGGTTCGTCGTAAGGTGAAACGGAGTGTGTGTAGCTGCCATGTTCGTTGCGGCGGCGGCAATTTCGGGCGCGCCCGCGCCGCATCGCCCCCGTCTAGACCGCTTTGTCGACCGCGTGTACCTGAGACAAGCCTCCGGACTCGGCTGCTGTTGCTGCGTCAAAAGGCCGGCCACCGAACCCTTTTCTATCTTTTATAGCTTTCTTTTTTCTTTTTTTTTTCTTTCTCGGTGGTATTGTCAAAGATTCTCCCCGCGGATGTTTTCTTCGCGCGAGATTGAGCTGGCTTTAAGATTGGTCGTGACGGTCTGCGCGTTCCACTGCTCGCTGTCAGAGAAATGTCGCGAGCCTGCCGAGATTCGAGTTCGACCAGGGCCCGTTTGCTCGAAGCTGGTTAACTGTAACCGCGGTTAAAAGTTAACCGCCCTTCCCTACTAGGTACCTAAAAGTACCTAGCCAAGTTTGACGAGGGCTGGATGAGCGATAGCTCCGTGTTTTATTATTGGGGTGATAACTGGTGTCACCTCTTGGCTGTAGCGAATATAAGTGTCTTCCGTGGAGAGGCTCCCTAAAGGGGGGGCCCAAAAATGCGCGCTGCCGTGTTTTCGCGACATAGCGCGGCATACATTTGAGCTCAAGAAACAATTTTTATTGCTCGTAATACAGATAATCGGTAAGGTAAAACTAAATTTACCCATGTTTGGAAAATTTTTAAATATTTGGCTGTCTGAAGTGAAGACAAGCCTCATTGAAATTTCCTTCGAAGTTCGAAAGTGGACGACGAAGTTCAGTCCTAGAAACGATGAGAAAGAAGTGAGCAGTGAAAGGCGGGCGTTAACCCGGCAGTATGGTTGGCCAGCGTGTAAGAACTGTATATAACACCGTCATAAATTGAAAAACCTGTAATTCGGTTCCAGTGAAAATTAACCTATTAGTAAATTACCCTAACACCGAGGAGAACACTGGAGATGTAATTCAACAATCAGCGCGCGCTGGCCTTCCACTTATAGAATACTCGAAGTAAATAATCATAATAAATCTTTGACGAACGCGCGAGCACGGCAAAATTTGTTGTAGGCTTTTTGCTTTAGAATACTCACTACTGCAGACGCCAGCACGCGCAGCGCGTGTAACTACACTCTACTCTGTTTCACCTCATGATGTACCGCAGGAAAGGCTAAAAGCGCGAGCTCCTTGCTGTAGGGCACATCTCGGCGGCACAAGCTCGCGTGCGTTGAGAGCAGCTCCTAATGCTATGAGCTCGCGCTTCTAGCCTTCTCTGCGGTACAACATAAGGTGAAACGGAGTATCGTAGCTAGAGTGCCTCAATGCCCTTCTGTTTAGGGTGATGCCATCGTTTGTAGTACCCGACGCCGACAGCACGCGCTCACAGGCAAAATACAAAGAAATCGCAGGAAACAAAATGTCGCCGTAGCACAGTCAGCGCCACGAGCGCGTGCAGGGACACGCTCCTTCACGCGCTTCGGAACAAAAAATAAAAATAAGCGTTCGAAACAAAATGACCAGATGTCATCACCCCAAGCGAAGCGCACATGAAGGCACCCTAATCGTAGCATGCACCTCGGTGCTTGAGTAATTTAGCAAAAGGTCTATGGGGACGCTGTTTGATTTTGTGTGCTATCAGTACTCGGCCGATTGAGTCAAGGCAATCCACTTTTCAAAGACGTTGCCATGCCGACAACTATCGCGTTCATTTAGGCTTAGGAATTGCCAGAATCGAAAGACTATCTGAAAAATGCGGCGAGGTGATCGCTCATGCTTTGCGTTTTAAGTGAGGTAAGGCAAATCGAAAGCCTCCTGCACCACTCATTGTTGACAAACGCGCCCGATATTGCAGCTACTACGACGTATTACCTAGTTCCAAAGCGAGCGGCGCTCACTCACCGGGGCACCGCCATGTTTCCCCGCCGTCCTTGCTCTGCCGGTCACATGACCTAAAATTCCCCCTCGTAGGGAAATCCGGTTAGCCGCGGTTAGTTAACCAGCTTCGAGCAAACGGGCCCAGGTTCTACGTTTTAAACTTTCAACTCGAAGTTCGACGAAATGCGGACAGAAGCGGGACCATTATCATGCGCACGCGAGCAAATTGAAAACGAGCTGGTGTCGGCCTGCCGATGAAGAGTGCATGCGGTGTTTTTACAAACTAACTAAATCAACAAAAAGGTCGTAGGTGTAGTTTTATATCGTTTAAAAATGTATAAATATTCTCTACTATATTGTAGCGGCGGGCTGAGGCGTGTTATGGCCGTCGACGAAACTTCCGAATTCGCCTCCAATCCTTGCAAACCAAATTACCCTCCCCCCCCCCCCCCCCTCCCACGAAAAAAAAAAAAAAAGATTTAGACAAAAGTGATTAGAACGTCTGGTTTCTTTAAAATTTACGCGCCTTCGTTTTGGCGATCTCCGCCTTTCTAGTTCGATGGGACGCCTTCCTGCTTAAACGTCTGCTAACTGCAGCACGTTTCATTAGCGTTGGCAAACCGGTGAAACAGTACTGAGTTTTAGTCTCGCGTGTACGAGTGGACGCAAGCACAGTGTGTTTGCGTTAGCGTTGCGTGTTCAGCACTGCGCGTGCGCGGAGCCCAAAATTGCGGTCTTAAATTGGCTCATGGCGACGTCACGCGTGCCCAACGAGGAGCACACGACGATAACCCACAGCGCTTGCGCTTGCTCCTATACGCAATACTAAAACTCTGGTAAGATACAAACCCATTTCGGCTGCACCACTACATAGGGACACTGAAGAGTGTTGTTTCCATTGAGAAATAACTGTTCGCGAGCCACGATCGCGAACAGTTCTTCCATGCCCGCTGAGCAGGAGAATCGGGGGAGCCCCACTAGAGTGCTTCCCGTTTCCTCCGCGAGAGGGCGAGCTACGAGCTGGAGAAGCGAATACGATAGCCGATTGGCACACCGGTTTCCCAGGAGCCCAGGTCGGGAAAGCGCGTTAAATGCGCGCTATGCTTGCATGGTTTTGAGACACATTGTGCCACTTTTGGGGGTTGAAAGCGTTAACAAATAGCTAAGGTCTCTCCTGAATTAGGCAATGCCGGTGGATTTCGTCGTCGACGTAAAAGTTTGCAAAGTGCGGAAATGTGCTGTGAACTTTGCCACCGACATACTCTGTGACGGCATAAGATTCGCTGTCTGACGCGTCGCCTGGGGTGACAATAAGATAACCGCCTGACCCGGTGAGGGCGCTGCGCATCTGTCTTCCGGAAGCGCGAAAGTGCTGAACTTTGGTGATGCAGTCAGGCTGCAATGTGGGCCTGAACTATTTCAGTGTGCGGAAGTGAGCACGAACTTTCACGTCAAGGATCTGCGTGCTGGAAGGACATACCACAAGTAACGTTTTAGAGAAACAAGAGCAGTCATTCTGCCTAACCCTACAGCAATGAAGCGAGGTTGTGTAGCAGAAGAAACTCTCCTACGAAAAGGCGCTTCGCTCCAAGAAACCCAGTCCTGAAAGGGAATAGTGTAGATGGCGTACTGAGGCGTGTGCCTGGAACCACGGAAGAAGACGAAGATCGTGCAGATGGCACGTGACAGTTCTAACCTAGTCTAATTTGGTCATGAACGTCATCCTGCAAATTAAAAACGTAACAATATCAAATCAGCTACTTCATAAAAATTACCCCTCCCTCAGAAAAAAAAAAAAGTGTAGAGAAAGGACGGCACTATCTAAAGAGTCGAATTTCGTCGAATCGTACCAAACGTTTTTGAAGATTCGCTACAAACAGCCGAACATCGAGGTTCAAAAAAGTTCGCGACAGTCCTAGCTCTGCAGGAGGAGTGAGCAGTCTTGCTCGTTCTTCAGGTGAGGAGAATAACGATGCGAAGATTTAATGTGAAACGTTCTTTGGCTTGCTGTGCGACATTTCGGGAAGCCCAGATAAAAGCGTGGCTACGAGGCTCGACACTGATTGGTTCACTGACGGGAGAAGACGAGTGAGGTGCTCGACGCTGATTGGTTAACGGGGAGGTCATGCGCCCAGAGGGGTAGGCAAGCAGGAGTTAGGTGTACTCGAGGAGGAACTCGATCTTCTGTGCGCGCTGAAGGAGAGGAGCTTGCGAGTATGGAAGGCTCTGGAAGATTCTTAGGTGTATCAACCCAATTAGTGGTAATAACCTTCATTCTAGGAACAACTATCAAGTGTACACATGATACACGTTAAACTATCTGATTAAGAGCGCCGTGAACGTAGGCGTCTGGTGTCTGGAAACTCAAAGTATCGCTAAAACGTTTGTAATGCTAGAATGTTTCAGGTATATGCAAGGCAATTGCCTAGCATTTGCCATAAATTTTTGTTGTTTATTTTTTTGAAGAATTTTCGAAGCACTATAGTACTACTGAAAATTTCTGTGGCATCATTTCTACATAGAAAATATGCCTTAGCGTTACTTCCCCCCCCCCCCCCTCCCCGCCCCTCAACTTCCCCCCAGAAATATTAAAGCTGGTTAGTTGTCGGAAATACTTAAATTAGGTTTTGTGATAAATAACGGAGGTCACTAACGCGGGGGTCAAATAATTGGTCAGTTATGAGTTATCCGCAGCCATGGGCCCGATGCATTAATGCTGTTGATTGCCCAGTCTTTTCCTGCAGTTTGAACAGAGCAGAAATTCGTCAAGTTCCAGGAGAAAAAGTAAAGAAAAGCAGCAATTGTTCGGGTGTTCGTATAAAAGCGTACCATTAAAGGCGACAACAATTTAATTATTAGGTAATTCAGATTTATCGCGGAATTCAAGTAATTGTTTTAAGCCTTATAGCTTAGTTATTCATCTAGTCTTTTCTTGTAACATTAGCGCCATTCAAACCATTATATCTTTGCCAATGGGATGCTAGTGTATACGAACTGCATCTATCCTTCATGATAGCAGGAAACGTTCTGCATAGTGGTTGTTTTCTGAAGAGTTTCCAAAAATATTCCTTGAGCCAAGGATAAGCCCAAGAGGACTTTCGTGGTCAGTTCGGTGCTCTATACCGTCGGAATTGTCCATTTCCCTCCCCTACAGACTGGTGACACCACTTTGGCAAAATCACATAATGAACAATTGAAGAAATACGGTTTGCTCTAAATAGACATTAGCGGAAACGCAGCCGGCATTGGCCAATCGGGTGGTCTGTTTGATACTTCTGCGCTCTAATGTGTCTGCAGAAGCTGAATCAGTTGTGGTTTAGAACTTTAGCTAATTCACCATAAGCTCAAGACAGTTCTTAACCGTCTATGCAGTTTATTATTGTGGTCCGTTCAATTTCCGGTAAACATACAACTCTAGTTGGAGCTATATCAGCTTTACCTAATCATTTCAGGCACAAGAGAACAATATTAAACACGCCTTAATTTGCGTTCAAAACGATGTGAATGCGCTTCATATATATATTTATATGTCTAAAATCTTTGTTCAATCTTTGCAAAGCAATTATATGAAGACAACTTTTCTGTTTTAAGAAGGAACTATAGACATAGAAAAAAGACTGACAGTAAATCGTTTGATCGTAATATACTGATATGAACACCAAATTTTGTATAAAGGAAATTCATTTTGTGGTCTGAGAGTAAAAGCTTAAAGGTAGTAAATTGAAGTCCAAAGTACTTTTATTAAGATCCAAAAAATAAAGCAACATCGATAACAATACAATCAAATTTGGTGCATTGTGATTTAAACTGGTTCACTTAACGGGCATAAAATTTTGGCTGCATTCTTTCTAGCAAATAGGACATGTGAATTGTTTGGTTGCCTAAACTTTCCTGAGTTATTGGTGTTTGTGCTCGCATGCTGTCTCTTCAATATTAAGTTTAGATTGATCATGCACAATTGGTTCAATTTAAATTAATGTCAGTTTGTATGGGCTGCCTACAACCAAAACAAACCTTAAACTATTATGTTGCTGAAAAAATACACCCACACGAACAAACAAACCTTGAATTTTCAAAATCTAAAATACGTCATATATAAGACATGTGCGAGCGAGTATAAGATTTTAATTTAACTAGATCAGCTTTTCATCTGCAGCACTCGTGAAATTTTCAGTACACTACTTCTGAAATCGCAATGCAAGAAAGTAATATCAGCGACTTACAGGGTTGGGCAGTATCGCGATAAAAATGTATCGCGATAGTATTTCAGAAATACATTTCGTATCGGCATTTCTGTATCGCGATACATTTTTTTCACCAGTATCTGTATTTCTGTATCGCAAAACATTTTTTTCACCAGCATCCGTATTCCTGTATCGAAATACATTTGGAATGTTTCTTTGTATCACAATACAATCAGGATGAAATGTATTGCGTTACATTTCTTCGGAAGCACTACCCCCCCCCCCCCCCCCCCCAAGAAAAAAAAAACAAAACAAGTTTGAACGCATTTTTTTTTTTTTTTTTTTTTTGCTTTTCAGGGCATTTTTAGAGACGCTGGGGCATTGTTACTATGCTGACCAAGCTTCCTTCGGATTCTCCGAACTATTTTTCGATGCGTCCTCGTCTCTCCTGAGAAGTGTTGCGTAGTCGGGGACTGAAACCAGGTGGCGTGCAAAGCGTGGAGTCAGAGCATCTTCTGCCGCAGATCCTTAGAGGGATTTCTACAGTCATCGTTTGCTGGCATCCAATGTCCACTTACAAACGTCTCTTTTGCCTTAACGTACACAGTACACCCAGCCGGCAAAGCTAAGTCACAGTCCGTTGCAGCACGAGCCTGGCGGTGGTTGATTTGACATAGTAGGATGACTCACGCAGTGGAGTTCTTATTCGAATGCGTCTGCGGCTGCCCCCGTAATATTGCACGGCTCAAAGGTACGTCATGAGCCGACGTGAACGTGACCCGCTGCTCTGGTGATCCGAAACCCAGGAAGGAAGCCAGACGTGGCCTCGCTGTGCCGGTCGACCCAGTCTTCGTACACCTGCGACTCATCTCGAGCGCGCTGCTCGCACCTGTGCCGGCAATATCAGGTCGTAATCCACGAGGTCTTTGCTTGGATGATGCTATGCGAAACTTGGGCAGCAATTCATGCGTCAGTGGCGGAGGGTCGGCAGGAAGGACCTTCACAACAGCGATGCCACCATATCGTTTTTTCAACCGTAACAGAAGATAAGACATATGTTCCAAGATACTCCAGATAGTCCACTAATCTCGAAAATTCCAAATGACAATGCCCGCACGATCTTCAACGAGGTAACCTACAACGAAAGTACGTATTGTCCTTTCGCACAGCAGCGTGGTAAAGTTTCATGTTCAAGGCCATTACCTACAGATAAAGAATACCAGTTCATTCCACTGTAACGTCATGTGATCAATGCTGACGGGGGACGTCCTTATTGAACAGGGGCGTGGTGACGTTTTGATGGGATTTAGGGTGACTTGGAATTTATTTAGAGGTCGAAGTCTTTTCGCATCCCTCGTCAGACAGAGAGGATGTCAGGGAAGGGACCGCAATCAGTCCTTGATGGTGCGTTTTTTTTTGTTTTTTTTTTTTGAGCCCATTGAAGACTTCTCGTCGTCCGAAACCACTACCTTCAAGGCAAAGTGCCAAGCCCACAGGAAAGTAATTTCGGGATCAAAATCGCCCACTTCAAACTTCAAGCTTCATTTCAGTTCGCGTCTCAAACAAATATGAAAAATGTATTGCAGTATCAGTATCTGTATTTGTATTTTTGCCCTCCCTAAAATGTATTACTGTATTTGTATTTCCAAAGACTTTTTGCCTCTATTTAAAATGTATTTCCGATGCGGATCGCGATACACTTTTGCAGATATATTTTACTGTCAGTATTTTAGCTACTATTTTAATGTATTCCAGTATTTGTATTTCCAAATACATTTTTGAGCATTTCTGCCCAACCCTGGCCCGATTTCGCACAAAGGAACGCGCCACGCCTCAGTCTCGCACAAACTACAATTTACAATCCCTACATTAGGGTGCAACATTCCTATTAAATAAACGTCTCACGAACAACCTTAACATCTAAACCATAAGCCATAGAAGTTTTTTGTCGTTATTTTAGTTCTTTGCATATTCATTTACTAATTGACTTGAATTACAAGCAGCGTGCATTTTATGATTGTTTGTTCTCTTTCGCGCAACGTATCATTTGCAATATGTGTTTTGCAGTGTACCATCAAAGCTGTGGGGCTTTATGATGGGGTACCAGGACAATTCGATCTGTTCTTTAACAGTGTTTTGTTTGTGCTTCCCTTCCAGTGCTCCTGGAAATATACAGCTTTCAAATTTAATTTGACAAGTATTACATGTAGGCACTCTACCCTAGGCCTGTGTATCCCCAAAGATATAAACATATCAGAGTCTGACTGCAAAAAACTCTCAGTGAGTTTTATTAAAATTTTAGTTTAAACATGCCAACCAACAGAAGGAGCTACGGTTCGTAAAACTATGTACACACACGACGATGGCTCGACCGTGTTAGACTTTTATGAAGGAATAATTCGTAGTTTTAGATGCTGGCCTTCATCAAAAACAGCCGAGCCAAGTGCACGCGCTGTAGTTCATTTTAACTTATCTGTGTTTTGCTATGCACGTTTCTCAGTTACGAGTAAGCGCGTGTTTGAATTTCCTTTATTCTCATCTCAGTCCCCGTTCTGTTTGATTTCACTTGAGTACGATAAGTCAGTTTTATGTCCGAGATTACGCTCGTTGACATTGACACGCGGGGATATTGAACGATAGATGGAGCCCTTCTTGCACGTGCCGTTCCACATGCTTGCGCTTTGCATGTAGGTAACGAAAGTACACGCGTCAATTTGCCGAGTTATTTAGTAGCTTTTGTCATACATTACTTAAATAGGCGGAAGGAAGAAGAAAAAAAAATAAAATCAGATTATTTACGTTGTTCCAAATTTTGTCCCAAAAAATCGTAATATACTGGAATGTTCGCCAGATATATCTTCTTGTCTAATGTCTTTCAGATGTTTCTTAGCCTCAAACAATATAACGGTGTGCATGCACCGGAATGCTTGTATATTGAGCACCGTGAAAAACAGTAATGTTTCCACATAACAAAAAGCATTGGAGTTGGCACGAGTGCATGTAATAAGGAGCCTGACAAAACCTATGACATGTCATGTGCATATCAGACTAAGACTGCAAAGACTCCCCATCGCATAAGACTATGAATTTCGTGAACTTTGCAAAAATATTCTTGGCTTTCACGAACTACAATAAGAAACACGGTCTGGATTAATTCGCAATTAAATAAATTTAACCTCTAGTTCCTATAGCCTATCCTAGCGTCAACCACATAAGCAGTACGATTGAAGAAGAAATGTGAATGACGCCACACTTCAATCAAGGGTGGCATAGATAGCATCGTCATCTATTTATTTCTGTTCTCATAAAAGAAATCAATTGTCTCTAATGTGTTAATAATGTCTTAGCCGAAGAATGTGATTGCGAGTTAAATACACACCATGTTGAGTTCCATCCTGCAACAATCATCCCAGCATTTCCTTCTCCAGATATATGTGGCGTCCAGCGAAGACATTTTAGCCTCGTACACGTTGTTCGCGTACTTATATTGTGAGTTGTCGTTCACATTCGAGCACATAAACAAGCCACTAAGAAAAGAAAGCGAGTTTTTAATCAACCGTCTCCGTCAAATGAATTGAAGGTAGCGTCGCCGCTGGCAGCGGAGTGGTCCCGCAGACGAGCAATGTGATGTACGGTCTTCCTAAAGGGCCGACGTCCTGCCGCATAAATTTGAATATAACGGTTTCTCGAGGCTGGCTCTGGCGGCTTGTGCGCGGGGAGAGAAGGCAAAGCCATCAAGACGAGTTTCTTTCGCTAGACATCCGCCGAGCCAGCTTCCAACGGTCGTCGCCTTTTTTTTCAAATTCAAGAGCACAGCGGGCGAGTCATCCGCGTGACCCTCGTGCCGTGGGGAGGACCGAGCTGGTGCTGCCATCTACCCGGGCTCGGAAGAGGTAGCGGTGATTTTCTTGGCGGTCGACGACAGCAGGGAAAACGGGTGGTTTACGTAATGTCTACTTTCAGACAGAGATCGGTAATATTTAAAATACAAGTATTTCAAATACGTATTTAAAATACTTGGGGTATTATGTGTTTTTTTTTTGTATTTATTTACCTATTGAGGAATTTATTTCTCAACTGTATTTAAACATTGAAAATTGAGTATTTCAAATACATATACTTAAAACACTGCCCCAAATACAATTTCGGGCAATGCTATTCGCGATCAAACGTGAGAGTGGGCACTCTTCGTGAAGGGAGTCATATGCAGAGAGCATGAAACTTGCTGCGCTTCGCACAGAATAAACACCGAAGAAAAATGGACAATATACAATGGGATGAGTACAATTATTGCCTTGTTGATTGAGTGATTTAATTTTTTAAGCACGTCGTCTTAACTATATGTTTGAAAAAGGCTCTGAGGCATCAACTCCGCCTTTTAATTAAATCTTACGCTGAATACATTATTTTTCCTAATGGTGCATCCGCCTATAAAGCTTTCGCAAACAAACTGTCTTTTATACCTGGGTTAAATTTAGTTTAATATGGTAGCCCTTGGCCGTGTTCCAAAATTTACTCGATCTTGCTCCAGGGTAAGAGTTTTGTACCTTGGCGTTCCAAAATCTACCCGCGACCAGCGTTCGTCGATCTGTGTTGTAACGTGACACGACCCGCCGGAGTAACTCGGGTTCATTTGGGTAAGATTTGCAACACAGCCCTTGAGAACAAATTGCATTTAAAAAATTGGCCCCTCCCTTTTTTTCCCTCCCCCAGAAATGAAATTCTACACTACTAATGTAATTGATTAGTTATTCGAGTACATTAGAATTTTATTTTACTACGTTTCAAAGGCATTTCTTTTATATTTATTATTTTAATTGCAATAATCGCAGAAATTCAATTATTCTTGCTGGTTATTAGAGTAGCAAAATTTCGGGTTGAAAAAACGGTACACGTCGAGACGCTGTGTTCACAAGTAATACGACTGATACTTTACACCAGGCATGCACAATATTACGGTTGGAGGACCAAGTTCGAAGTTCCATATGACGCTCGCCAGTATTGAAAGCGAGAGCCCGGAAAAATAACTAGTTACTCAATTTGCACTTTTTTTTTTTTTTTTTTAGGAGAAAGGCAGGATGACTCGATTAATGACAATCGTGGCACATATATCGTGGCCAACGTTGTGGGAAATTCAATAGAATAAAAAGCTTTCGAGAAAATATCAAAATTATAATTAATTTGCATTCTATGATGCCCATATGGTTACAATCCTAAAAATACATTACGATATTTCGTTAAAAAACAATAAACATTAATAATTAAAATTTTTTAGGATAGTGGCTTCAAAGATTCATTGCAGAACTTTTGTACAACCGTTGAATAAAGATTATACGTGTCCAAAAGTTTAACAAATGCCTATTGACATTGTATGGCTGCCATTTAAAATACTCCCAGCGAACATTGCGATGTTGTTGTTCAGTTGAAATTCTTAATCCAATGCATGCGCCGAGGCGTTGATGTCCAAGATAATTGAAGATGGTAGCGTAAGAGCGGCGTCACGTCTAATTAAGATGTATTATGAGCATTTATTGCGCAGCATGCATATTGTCGTGCGCGTTGCGGGGTTGTTCAGCCTTCATATCCTCAACCCTAATACAAACTCTGCTTCTTCGGGAACTGGAACATGTGTTTCAGAAAATGTGTGTGTAGAGGACAACGTCACGTTAGGATTGCTAAATATCGGAAACATTTTCTTGCGCTGACGATACAAATAGAGGGCATGTTGTTAAGTTTCGATTTTCGATCAAGAGTGAAGATCGATAAGCCAATTCTTGGTGAAATGAACATCTTTTAGCTCAACACAGACTGAACGGTTCTGAATATTGTACGATAAAATGACCGCGCCCGATAATGACAACGAAACAAATCACTTCCCACCTTGACAAAAGAAAAAAATTAATAGCTCAGTCCGATCCAAGTGTGGGCGTTTTCTATTGGCGGCAGCTGGACTGCAAGTGAAGAGCATTCTTCGAGGGTCGGAGTTGCCATGGCGGTCGCAGGTTCTGCTTTAATGTTTTATCAGAAAACAGCAAAGGGTAGCACGTTTGTTCGTAAAAAATACCGGCTGATGTCTATCCCAGCAGCGATACGACATTAAGAGCGAGCAATCGATGGTGAATCGAGAATAGATTCATAAAAACTAGCGTCTGCGTCCTCTCCGGGTTAGCTTTTCCATTCACTTGCCCAAGTTCACATCAATAATGCAGGAAAACAGAACATAAAAATATCCACGACGACCGTACCGTGACGACAATAAGCTTTGGATGCCCCAAGAACAATACTACAGATCCGGAACCCGACCAAGCAAGAGAATAGCGCTCATGTAGGTCAGTTCATCGATCCACGGTTTTGCACGGAGATTGGACAACGGCTCGGAGCCAACCGTGGTTGCTGCATTGTCTGCTCTGAGGACGATCGATAAGAGATGACGTCACAGCTCAGGCTCAAGGAGTGTCGGCATCTTGCAGTCGCCTCATGTGCTTCCATAATATAAGAGCCCACGTTAACCACTTTAAACGCTAGGTACGACCCTCTCTGGATGAAATTTTCACAATGAAGGGTGAGTAGAAGTATTACTATGCTCTAAAACGAAAAGACTGACAACCTTCTTTTTTTTTTTTTTTTATAGCATTGGCCAGTACTGTTGCTCTTTGCACGGGTTGCAGGAAATGCAGTATGTTGCACAGTTATTGATCTCAGTCACCGGCGACGAGACGAAAGGGATATATATACAAATCGCTTATAAATCATAACAGGACAGTCCCTTTACCATATGATAGACTGGCACGAATGCTTGATAGGACCATGTCAAGTAATAAAATATTCGTTATTTTTTTTTACGAGTGATTGTGCAGATTTAGGTGGCGGCTATGTTAACTGCCCATTTTATATTTTTTGTACAGATATCTCAAGATAGAAAGTTATAAAAAGTATCACGCAACCATACAAAAGTCTTTCTACAACATGTAACTAAATCAATGGCGTGATTGTGAGCAAACAGATAGGTTATGGAAATTAAAGTCCAGAAAAAAAATTAGGATAACCGAAAGGCGGAACTGGAAAAATTTGGCTGTTTCATTCCCTCCGTCTTTATTTCTGTTCAAATCAGTATTTTTTTTATGTATGTCAAGACATCCCTTGCGCATTACTATCTTTAAATTTCCCTCTCTGCAAGGGGAAACTTACCAATACCATATGTTTGTGAACGCTTCAACGCCGTACGGAATTGTTACAACGCGTATTATGCGACTTGTAAGAAAAACAACAAAAACGATTATTTGGGTATTGATGAGTGGGTGCAGTTAAACTGTTTGAAAACATAGCACAGCCAAGAAAGCAAAAAGATTCTCCGTTGACATAGCACAGCAAACCAGCAGAAGTAGTGCCATGTCCAGGTAGTGGAAGCTCACTTCCCCGCCGAGCACTGATGCTTACTCAGCAGCCGTCTTTACGCCAAACTGGTCTTCTGATGTGGAAAGGGGACGTAATAGAAGACATCATCGTTAGCACGTCCATGTGATATTCAATTCATTTATAGACGTTATTGATAAAACACTAGCATGTCAGGTTTACTACCCGGGAGAAATAGGAAGAAGTAGGAAGAAACCCTTTAGTATAAACACTAATATGGTCCGGTGTCTAATCGGTCAATAATAAAAAAAAGCGATATACTGCATTTTGGCAGGACAAGACGCATTTACTTGTTTAATAGGAAGTTGTGGCATCCTGTTGCAGACGGCCTCTAAGTCCTGATTGTTGAGAAGCCCTTCATCATGGTGCTAAGCTGAAGATGTCACTTTTCTGTTGTTTTTTTTGTCTTTTATCGCTCTTCGTTTGTTGCCTCCGGCACCGAGTATGTGCGGGCTACCGCGAGCGTCTTTGACCGTGGAGCTGAGCTCTGTTATTAACGGCGCCGATGAAATATTCAGGCGGTAATCGGGACAGGTGCGCGGATAAGAAATGCTGAGGGACAGGTGCTCCTCGATTCGCCGGTGGTCTTGCAGCACAGGTGACTTTAATTTCTAGTTTTTATTTTTATTTTTAAACTCCTAAACGGTTTGTCGAGGTTTAGTGCACTCGAACGGTAATTTTTAAACGGTAATCCTAAACGTAATTCCAGACAAAAATACTAACGTGTTTGTTTCTCCTCAGACACTGCAAACGATATGGGTGTGAACCAATGTTAGAGCGCACAAGTTTTTTTAAGAAGGGGAATGACAAGATGGAACGAAAAATAATCGAAGCTTTCTGTATAAAAAAAAAAAAAAAAAAAAGAGGCGGCCGTCTCTTCCTTTGTTGAACAAACAAGTTGTGATTCTTGATGGCTGCTTGTGATGAGTGATAAGAACCTTTATCTTGTTGCTTGGGGGTGTCTATAGGGGATGGTGATCGACAGTTGGACGATGTTTCGTGTTACATTAATTCAGTTAGAAGTTGGTGCTTGTCCGTGCCGTACGTGTCTTTTTTTCGTACTCTTTCAGTTCACCTCTTTTAACCTCTTAATAGGAAATCTTCTTTACTCTATTTCACTTTAAAAGCGAGTGAAGTAAATGCTATAAGTGCGATCGTGTTGTCTTGACCAACGCTTTCACATCACGAATGCACTTGCACAACAGTCACTCTCAAAACGTTGTGCTCGATCTTTCTACATCTTCCCCTTCGCTCGCACTTACAAAAAAAAAAAAAAAAAAATACATTAGAGAAAAATAATTGGTTTCTTCGGTGTTTTTTTGTGTTGGCGCAGCCGGGACCATTTACTTAGTTCTCAAATTGCCTTGACAAGGTTCAAATAAAGAAAAACTCGTGTAGTTTTGCTTCTTTAAGATTTTGCCCACCCACGTAACAATGAGGTTCTCAAGCTTGCCTTAATAACCGCGAAGTAACCGACGTCGCGTAGCTGACGTCGGTTACTTTGCGGCGAATTCGGTAAGGCCCAGTGGAAAGAGGGAGGAGTTTTTCATCTACTCCGACACGTCGTTCCGGAGTCCAGAGCAAAACAAAGTCGCCAGGTGAAAATGTAAGGATCTGTGTCTGATCGGTAGCGCGCACACTGGCGTTCTTGAAAATCAAAATTAAGCCTCGCTAATTTTCGGGCCTCTTCGGCATGACTCACTGCATCTGTCGTGTAGGCGGTAAGCGAAGCATCAGGCTGCAGAGGCAGAAGAGTATCAAGCATTAACCAGGGTTCGCGGTCAAAGAGGACGTAAAAAGGTGTAAAACCAGTTGTATCGTGAAGGGAAGGGTTATAAGCGAATGTTATAAAAGGCAGTGCTGTGTCCCGGTTGGTGTGGCTTGAAGAGACGTACATGGATAACATGTCGTTAATTGTCCGGTTGAATCGTTCATTTAATCCATTTGTTTGAGGATGATAGGCGGTGGTCACCTTGTGAAGTATAGAACGGGACTGTTATACTTAGACCACGACTCGTAATGAAAAGCCGCGTCCTCGGTCGGTGAGAACCTCACTATGCGCACCATGCTTTAAGATAACTTCTTGCAAGCGAAAATGAGCGATGTCTACTGTAGTGTGTGTGGGAAGTGCTCCAGCTACTACATACCGAGTTGTATGGTCAACTGCCACCGCTATCCAGCGGTTCCTGGCCGATGGCAAAGGAAAGGAACCGAGTAGGTCCATGCCGAGGCGCAAAAATGGGGTTTCAGTCGGGTGTAGCGGCCGCAGGACGGTCTCGCTAATTGCGAGGGCGGCTTTTCCCGGCGCTGACAGAGGTTGCAGTAGGAAACGTATTGTCTGACACTTCGAGAAAGGTCGGGCCGGTAAAACCGTTGCTTTACTTTTTTGTAGGTTCGCACAACTCCTATGTGGCCAAAAGATGGGGTGTCGTGTAACTGCTTAAGGATGCTTGTCTGCAGGTGTTTTGGAACGACGAGGAGCCAGGGTTGTCCGTCAGGTTTGAAGTTTAGTCTGTAAAGAACTTAGTCATGTAGACGATAGAGGCTGCATGAAAGTTGATTTGTTCCAGCCGTCACGCCATCAGCGATGACTTGGAGGACTGGATCGAGATGCTATTTAGGCTCGAGGTTGAAGAGGTCAGAGATGGGGAGTACCGGATGTTCGAGCTCATTAGAGCTGATACCTAGGTGGGTCCACAAAATGGCGGAATAGGCAGTCGGCATCTTGATGTAGTTTGTCGGTCTTTTATACTATGGGTTCAATCGTATTCCTGCAGGCGGAGTTGCCCGTCGTCTAAGGTGACCGATTGGATTTTTTGAAGAAGCGAGCCAACACAAGGCATGATGATTGGTGACGATGCGAAAATAAAAAATGAAGGTGTATGGAGAAAATTCGGTAATTGACCATATGACGGTTTGACATTCTCTTTCTGAAATTGAGTAGGTGCGTTCCGCTGCGGAAAGCAGCCTACTGGCATAGGCAATGACGTGCTCCTGGTTGTGATGATATTGCTCGAGGACGGCTCCAATGCCGTGGCCACTTACATCCGCACGAATTTCTGTAGGTGCTGAGTCGTCAAAATGGCCGAGGATGCGATGTAATGTAAGTGCAGCGTTCAAGTGTGCAAAATATATCTGTTGTTCATTGTGCCAGATAAGAGACTGGTTTTTCTTGAGTAGCATGGTGAGCGGATGAGCGATCTAGGCAAATTGTCACATAAAGCGTTGAAAATATGCACAAAGGCCCGAAAGGATTCGGACGTCTTTTGGTGATCGGGGTGTGGGGGAACTCTAAACAGCATTTATTTTTTCGCGGTCGGGTTAAGTTCCGTTTTTATCGACGAGGTGTACTAAAATCTTAGCTTGACAGTGGGCAAACTGACATTTGGAGGAATTCAGCTGTAATACAACGTCTCGAAATTTCTGCAGCACAAAAAGAGACGGAAAAAATAATAACATTGTCTAGGTAACACAAACAGATGATTGCTTTTAAGCCTTTCAACAGACGGCCCATCATGCTTTCAAACGTGGCTGGCGCGTTACACAGGCCGAAGGGCATTACTTTAAATTCAGAGATGCCATCGGAAGTGATAAAAGCGGTTTTCTCCCGATTGACTTTATCTACGTTGATCTGCCAGTAAGTGGGCTCGGAGGTCGATGCACGAAAAACACTCAGCTTCATGTAGGCAGTTGAGAGTGTCGTCTACGCGTTGGAGGGGATGAACTTAATTTTTAGTTATCGTGTTCAATCGGCGGAAGTCGACTCAAAAGCGCCAAGACCCGTCTCTTTTTTTGAAATTAGGACAACTTGGGCTGACCAGGGGCTTGAAGACTGTTGGATAAGATAATTAAACACCATGCTGTCTACTTGCTGAATAAAGTTAGTGACGTTCACTCGCAGAGAGGTGGTAAGGACACTGATGAATGGGGACCTCCAGAACGGTATCAGTGCGGTGAGTAACGGAAGTAATTCAGCCTAGAAGACGATGCCGAAAATCAAAAATGTCAGGAAATCTGGAGAGTAGAGTGTGGAGTCGTTGTTTTTTGGTCTGGGCGCAAGTTGGCGTCCACCATTTTTGTAATATGTGAAGATCCAGGGTACTGCAGTTGTTGTGAACCAGTAACTTGCGAGCCATCTAATGAAACGACTGAAATAACGTATTGGTTAGTCTGGAAGCTCGTAGCTATGGTCGTACCATTAGCTAATATTTGAGGAGACGCATCAACATTGGTTATCTAAAGTTGGGCTGTGAAATTGCATATAGTAATGACTGAGTTGGTTAGGGCCAGTTGCTTCGATAGCAAGATGTTCATGTTCGGTGCAATTACGTAGTCGCCACTCTCTGCAGGTAGAGGCCGGTCGTGACGTCCAGGGAGACAGTGGAAGTGGCGGAATTCTTGAAGTTTTGGCACAATATAATTTATAATCTATAGGTTCAGAAAGTGCACAAATGTCAAAAGCACCGAGTTCAGTTTTTTTTTTCTTTTGCACAGTCAATAAGTGCTGCGTGTGAAGAAAGAAAATCCCAGCCCAGGATGATGTGATGGGGACAGGTCGTCAGTACCGTGTAACAAACAAATGTCGTGTTGCTATGGAATGTGACGCGTGCACCGCACATACCGAGTGGCAAGATAATGCGACACTCTGCGCTCCGTAGTTTTTGTGTCCTATGGGGTCAATACTTTCTTTAATTGTCGTCGAAAATTTTTTCGCGTAATGGAAATAGCGGCGCCTGTGTCCACAAGTGCATGCGTCGGTATACCGTCAATATAAACGAGCATTCGGTTACGGGCGGTGCCAAACGATCCGTGAAGGGGATTTTCGGGCAATCCGTGGAAAGCCTCACCTCCTGAGGCTGCATGGTTTAGTTTTCCGAGCACCTTGAAGTGAAGGACGGCGACGACGGGCGACGGAGAACGGGCGACAGGGATTGTCTGCGGTGTGGAGAGGTGAGCGATGTTTATGCGACGGGGCATAGAATGCGTTGTCTTAAAAATTGCGGTGATCCGAAAAAAAAGGCAACTGACCATTGTATGGGCGACAATTAGTCGCTGTAAACAGACGTTGTTCTGTGCTCCAGTTATTGCGTCAGTAGCGAGTGACATGGCCTGCCCTGCTGCAGTTGAAGTAGATATGACGGTTGTCGGGAGTGCGCCACTCAGCAGACCTCTCAACGGCGTCGTGGCATAAACGATGTAGCAGCTGGTGGACCAAAGCTGCACCAGTCGGCCGCATTGCATATGTCTACGGCGGAAGCGACACCACGGACGCTGAGCAAAGTCACAAAGCCTGCCCAACTCTTCCCTGGCAACGCTTTGCACGACAGAGGTAGACACAGCGTTCGGCCAACGGCGTCAGACGGATCAAGGCATTGAAATCGCGGTGAAAAGTTTTTTGTTAGTTTAGTTTATGTTGCATCAGTATCCTCGCATGATGATGTCGAAGGGGTATACAGTCATCCGTGTATGTCATTTACGTCTTTATTCTTTCGTATTTAGGCGTTAGGTGATCTCTCGAACTTCTGTGCGATTCGACGACTTCTTGCCCCCTCCAACCGACGGCATTCCTTGAGCGCATCCTCAACAGTTTTACAGTCATTGAGGATCAGGGGCTGAAGAGCATCATCAGCAATGCCTTTGGGGATACGGGCAATACGGTCAAGCTCGGCCATTTCAGGATTAGCTTTACGGCAGAGGGCGATGAGTCCATACATGGGTGAATTACTTCCAAAATTTAATTCAACTACAATTACTATTACTTTGCTCCAAAAGTAGTTTAACTACAATTACAATTATTACTACTTGAAAAGTAATTAATTACAATTACAAACTACATTTAAAGTAATGCAATTACTTAATAATTACTTATTTCTGAGAGGGACCTGACTTGGGCTATATAACTTTAAACGATTTGTGTAGAATGCACCACATTTGCTCATTCCTTGCCCCAATGTTTGAAGAGGCTTAAGCATCGCAGCATAAATGTCACGTGTTGTACTTTCCTTTTATGATTTCTTTTTCTAAATTCGTGATTGAAATTGACAGTTAAGGGTAATGAGGTACTACGTTCTTATACTTTAATAAATAATAATAAATTATAGTTCATATGCTGGAAGACGCCAGATCGCTAAAAAAATTAGATTGACCGAATTTTGTTCGCCAGGCAAGTAAAAATGCGACACTTAGTCATATATAAATATTTTTCTAGCGTTGAAATAGAACTAAAATCCACACGCGCTAATACGACCACATTGACATACAAAGATCATGTTATTTACAAATTATTTACAGAAAGTTAACATTAAAGTGGTCAGAAATATATATGAACCGATACCCGAATCATTGGTGACAATTTTTACAGGTGTGAGGTCAGTCTCCGAAATGCTTATGCAAATAATATCCGAAGTACCTAGCCAACGGGAAATAAACTTGAACGTAATACAGATATACAAATATGCGACAGTGCTGGCAGAGGGACGCAAAAAGACTGTCAAAAAGAATAGAAAAAGAAAAATACCTTTATATACAATTAAAATTCCCAACCCCGTCTCAAAGCCGAGCCTCAATTTTTGTTTCTCAATATTTTGGAATGCTTACGCTTTTCTGGTCGCACCGCAGAAGGCGCTACACGGCGCCGTTGAGGTTGGCTCCAAAGAGGATTGTCTCTCATCCCGCAGTGCAAGCGAGAGAACAAACAAACAGCGCGACACTATTTTTGTTGTGTGTGTGTGTGTACATGCGTGTGCGTCCGTGTCCATGTGTGTGAGTTTGTCACCGAGCGCTACGCCGTTGTGTGAGCGCTGGGGCTTTCAGAGAGGTTTCGTCGACGCCCCAAAATGCTTGAAAAGTAATTTTAATTATGCTCGAAATTTTGCAATTACTAACGCTAGAAAGTAATTAAATTACATTTACAATTCCTTTTAGTCGAAAATATTTAATTAGAATTACAAATCAGGAAAAAGTAATTAAATTACAGTAATTCAATTAATGTGATTGAATTACTACCCAAGTGTAGCGATGACGTCCTGAATTTAGGTGACATAGGACTCCATGGACGTTTCCACCCTTGATGCCAGTTTTCGCTTTGCAGTGAGCTTGCGTCCGGTTGGACGACCAAATAGGTCTTCCAATTTGGATTCGGAGATATCCCACGATGTAATCTCCTCTTCGTGGGTCTGGAACCACGTCAGGGCCGTATCATTCAAGTAGAATGGTATGTTTGCTAGCATGATTGTGTTGTGCCAACGGTTGTGGGGCACACTCCCTCGTACAGATATATTTATTCTTCTACTTCTCGCTCACTGGGGCCGTTTCAAGGACCAGGGTGGCGAGGCTTGGCGAGGACCAAAGGTTGCATCTGTAAAGGAGGTGGGGTTTACGCAGAAGCTCCGCCTTCGCGCAAGATGCCGGACGCACTGGTCATGATGGACGGAGGCGGGAAACGTCGGTTTCGCAGGTCCAGGTCAGCAATCACTGTACCCCGCACCTCCACCAAAGGACGTTACAGTGAAAGTGCGGTTTATTTACATTTACAGGTGATTAAGGTGGTCGACGGTAGAGATGACATTCTCCATTGAAGGCAAAGAAACAACTGATCATCTTCTTATCTCAACAAATCTCTCTCTGCCAGACCACCTCTTCTTAATCCTCTCAATAATATTATGATAACTGACGTCCATGTACAGAGCTCGCGACTCCAGGGACGTAAAAAAGTGAAAGCCGCTTACAACTCCCTGTAACACCGAATTGGAGCGCAGCTCTTGAGGAGGAGGAGGGAAGGGTACTGAGGGGAGGGTAGACCCCTCCTCCTCCTTCTCCTCCTCCTCCCCTCATTCTTTAATATGCTCCGGGGGGTCACGTGACCTCGGGGGGAGGGGGTCACGCGACCTCGGGGGGGGGGGGGGGGGGTCACGTGACCTCGGGGAGGGGGCCACGTGACCTGGGGGGCCACGTGACCTCGGGGGTCACGAGACCTTGGGGGTGATATGACCCTGGGAGGGATCACGTGACCTTGGAGGTCACGAGACCTGGGGGCCACGTGACCTCGGGGAGGGGGGCCACGTGACCTGGGGGGTCACGTGACCGGGGGGGGGGGGTCACGTGACGGGGGTCACGTGACCTTGGGGTGACCTTGGGAGGGGTCACGTTACCTCGGGTTTCACGTGACCTTGTGGTGACCTTGGGGGTCACGTGTCCTGGGGGTCACGTGACCTTGGGGTGACCTTGGTTACGCCAACGGCGACGGCGACGGCGACGCCGACGCCACTCAAGCCGGAAACGGGCGCCTAAGAGCTGCGCTCTAAAAGGGTGTGGTAGTCTCAGTCGATATGGCAGACGGCTGGAGGATGATTTTATTATTCAGCTTGAGATCATTCTTACTGATTTATCGTCCTAAAGCGTGGAACCAAGATACATTGTAAAGGTAAGTCGGATCTCAGATGCCAAGAACTTTGTTCTATAGGCCGATGCGCTGTTTCCGTATGAAGGCACTCTACTGTTTCCAAACAAGACATGACGAGGTGTGGGCAAACACGCAGTTTCCGCACGAGGTGTGGGCACTGCGCGTGCGCTCGAACCAGATTTGCGCCAAGTGGAGCGTCTGCGCATGCGCCTTAATAGTATGGTGCCTGGAGCGCGTCTTCGACGGGTGTGTTTAGCGTCCAATCCTGCCCATACATCAAAAGTGGTCCCGAAGTGGCAACAAATGACGTCACAGAACCCGACTGTTACATGTTGCGATCCTGGCGGTAGATTGTAGAAATGCTAACGAAAAGCTGCGAGTAGCACAAGCGAACGAAAGTGTCGCTGTCGTCACGGCGTCCCAACTTTTGGTTGCCGAAGCTTCCGTGGACTGCCACACTATAACGACATGCATCAGAGCAGGCGTCTGCCACATACTTCACAGCTATTGAACGCTGCCAGGATCGCGACGAGCGACAACATGACACTGCAATGACGTCATAAGGTGGAGAGTGAGGGATTACATTTTTGGACGTTGTAAACACAATACTCGGAGACCCGTTTCAGGCACCATACCAATAGCAGAGCACCGCAGAGGCGTGACGTTAGCGCCGCTTGCTGGTGTATCTTCGTTTCAACTTCTGGCCGGACGCAGCCGACGCTACAAGCGCGTCATCTGGGCTTTCGGCGTCCTTGCCAAGCACGCGCGCTTGTACAGTAAAAGCGGCGTTCAGGACCACATGCTCGCGCTTGTATCATTGGCAGCGTCTGGACTAAAGCTGAAACGATGTGGCGCTAGAGCCACTAAATGAGCTGCGCTTAGAGTATCGGCACTCCGTTCTCGGACATTGTTCTGGGCGCCGCCATTTTGGTTCGTATGCAGAGCAGACTCAACTGCCGATCGTCATGATTCAAAAGTGGGACTTCCTCAGCACTATATTCGGTGTTAGGAAGGTCATGCAATATTGCTTTGCTCTGTCGCGAACTGTTTAAACAATTGTGGAGGGCGAAAAAGCGTTTCGTGTGATTTCAGATAAAGCTTCAGACAACTGGCAACCATGCATTTAAAACACAATACAAGATTTTAAGACACAATATGGCTAAGTGTCGTTACTTTGAAGCGTATACCTTATTTAGTGACACTAATCAGCGAAAAAAGAAGCACTGTTGCCGCATTTAAAAAAAAAAAGATGTGAAAACGACGTTTCTGCGGGACACCAGTATTCCTCCAAAATGGCAGGCTTGAATTTTCAAATGTTTGCGAGATAGAAGATATAGAAAATATCCGAGGCTCTCCGTAGGCAGGCAAATAAGGTATTGGCAAATCGCTATTATAGGGGAACAATTAATGTGATTTCCATCGAATGTCGTTCGATCATGAAATAGATTGTTTTTAAATACCGTGACGCGTGTAATAGTTTAATGTCATTAATGCTAGGATGATGATTAGGCTCCTCTATAGCAACCTATTTTTCTCCCGTAGTCGAAAGATAGAAAGTGCTTTAGAGGCTTAACACGTCCTTAAGAGTATTCAAATGCAATGCTCCGAGAAACTGAGCAAGAGGAGGAAACGAGAGCGCTCGGGGACTTCAAAACGCCGAGCTCTGGTTCGAATGATTACAACGTAGACGTGAAGCTAGCTAGCAGCCATTGTCCCCACTGAACTTGTCGAACGCGTTAGAACGTGGAACGCCAACGTCAGGCGTGTGGCTTCTGCATTCAAATACCTTCACACGAGGGAGAAATCCCGGGGATTTCTCCCCGGCACGGGCATCCCACGACGAAAACGTCAGGCTTTGCGATGTGCAAAAGCCTCGCGATTTCATCTCGTGATGCGCGCGTGCCGGGGAGAAATCCTTGTGCGAATACCCCTTTACTTTCGCGGCGCATAGCACGAAAATTGTTCTGTGGATTGAAATACAGCAAATGGCGCCAGTTGCATCAAAATTATCTTTAGAATGTCAAGAACCGAATGCCCAATTTGGATGGGAAAGTGACTTAGAACCTGCATGGCTCTTTCATGTTCTTCATATCTGAAAATCAAACTCGGGATGTAATTCGTTACAGATAATGCATCACTTGTAATCCGTTACCTTTTCAAGTAATCTTGGAATCGTCATGTTACTTTGTTTTTTTTTGCGGCAGTAATTTGTAATGAAATTTCGTTACAAAATATTGGTAACGAATTACTTTAATTACTCGTTACTCTTTTTTTAATAGGAACATAATACAGACGCTGGAGCAATATAAGTGTACGACCACTCGCTCGACTAAAGCTCAAAAACGAGCGCTCGCGCCCATGAATTTTTCAATACTGCGCGCAACTATACTCCGTTCATGCATGAGCTGACAGTGCGTCAAAAATATAGGCACGAGACCGCAGCTTTGAGATGTTGCGCAGGTGCTTGAAAGGCGCGCTTCAAAGGGAAGCTTTCGTAGATCGGCTCCTTACTATCGAACTTCCTAGCGGAGACAGATGCTGCTACTGAGAATGCGCACCGCTAGCTTTGTCTGCAGAATTCGGGGATCATTTTTGGTTGCCGTAAGCTAGTACGATGAAAAGTGCGGTTGCAGTTCTCGCTGCCTTGTCAGCTTACAGGTGAACGGAGTGAACCCCCATTCTTTCTCTTAATGACAATCTTTCATTTTCACGAGGGCTACCGTAATGCGGGCCAGGCCGTTTCCCCAGGAATTGAAATCAGGGGGAGTCTAGATTTTAGGGGAAGGGGGGGGGGGGGGGCATTGACAATAGAGGAGTTGTTGCGAATTAAGAGGGTGCCTTCAGAAAAACAAAAGGGGGGGTGTACCCCCCCCCCCCCCCCCTTTTCCCCTCCCCTAGGGGGTGTGTAGGGAAATCACTGATGCGGGCGTAAGAGGAATGAAAAGTAATATTGCAGACTATCAGAATAGTTTCTATTGTTTTTTCGAGAAATGTGCGGAAAAATGAACGTAAAGGTAATTCGTCACGCAACGAGTAAAGTAAGCGTTTACTTTTCAGCGAAATTATAATTGGTAACGGCAATCCATTACATTTAAGACTCGGTAATTAGTAATTGTAATCCGCTATATGTTTCGAGTAACGGGCACGAGTCTGCTTAAAATAAAGAAGTAGCTCTTTGAGCTTTTCCAGTTTGCTCTTTATACTAAGGTGACAGTGAGGTTTTACTTATACACGCTCGCCGGACCAATGAACCGCCTCCCTTTCATCGCCTGACGTCGCATTTCTGTGCGTGCGGATTGGCGAAAGCGCGAGCACGTGGCGAAAGGCCAACGCACGACTGGTCCAACGACCGCGTAGCTCCCACTGCATTCTCAGCTTAAGGGTGAACGGATAAAAATGACCCGACATTTTTGAATGCCAGAAAAAAAAAAGTGTCTATACGAGGTATTTACTGGCGGTCGTAGTTGAGCCCGCTGTCACAAAGGGCGAGCTCACAATGACCTTCCACAATGCTTCCGCAACGTGCAGTCCAAACCACCAAGATTGTAAGTCCTTTTAGAAGATAAGCGGGTTATCGTTCTGAGCATGCGCTGTAAGCGCTCCGCTCAAGTGCGGCGCCCAGTGAATACCGCCTATACGGATTGAAATTGGGAAAGACTGGGAGTCGAGAGAGCGCTGGGACGCCAGAGCACCGAGCTTTGGTCGGAACGGTTAGTGAGTGAAAGCAAAGTCTTTGTTTTTACTCGTTGCTCGAACGCGTTGGAACGCGGAACGTCGGCGTTCGGCGCTCACGTTTTCCCCGGGTCCGCGTTTCAAGCAAATAATGAACAACCGCAGGTGATATGTCCTTCAGTGTTTGTAGCCTGGTGCAAGAGATTTTAGGGTACCTGCTGCTTGCGCCTGCAATCACCAAGGTCAGGACTTAAGAGACAGGAAAAGAAAAGTAAAGGAGCTTCCCCTTATAGGGGACCATGAAATTAATTTTCTGCTGGGATAAATTGGGATTTTACTAATCGCATACCATTTACTGCGCCAAAATAAAACTATAGTACACGAGCGTAGGAAACCTAACACTTGCTTTTCGCTACAAAACATTTAAAAAGTATTGCGGACTATTTCGTTCCTCCTTTCCTTCGAAAGCTCTCCGCCTTTTCACTGTGCTACATCCGCGGTGCCCTTGTACGTCAGAGCCGAACCCAGCTCACGCATCGGACACGAGTACTGCGTCACTCGGACGTATCCGCTCGTCAACGATCAGTCCGTCGATGAAAAGTTTAATTTGCGTTGGCGGCCCATGAGTGTCGTGACGGCACTTATCATCACTTCAGAATGACGAGTTCCATGGTGCGCTTAAAAAGCACGGTGGAAGCTTGGAGTCACCACCTCCGGTGCGAAAGCACGTCACGACCACGTGAATAAAACAAAGTCGTTAGTTGTTTGTACAGCAGGAGTTTAGTCTGCCAGAACATGGCAACATTGTTACCCACTGTGGATAAGCAATTTAACCAGTGCAGTACAACTGCTAGCCTGGGGTCTTTAACGTGCACAACGCAGTAGTGATACACGACCGCTCGCCGGTACGATGCTTATCTAGATCGAAACGGGCAGGGGTGGGGATTGAACCCAGGATCCCTGGGTTCTGCAGCGCGAGCTTTCGCTCCACGTGCTCCAAGCTGGTGTGCGCTAGACCACTCGGCCACCGATCCCCCCACGACCACGTGATTTCTCGCGTCGCTTTTGAGTTGAGGATTACAGCTAAGGAGGAAGAAGTTGAAGAATCATGTCTGTCCCTTTGGCACTTCACCTAAAAGAGCACTGTCTCGCATCCGATGTCTTTACTCCGATATTTCAAACCAGCCTCAGTCTCATAGCCGTGCCCCGCGTTTACCAGATTCGCAGCATTACAAGATTTCATGCTACTTTCTTTTCATTTAGCGGAAAGTGCTTGTGTGATTTTAAGAGTTATGCCGAATACGCTCCAAAGTGTGTGAGTAAACTTCAGCATGATATATCAGTGAAGCAGTAGCTCTGCAGGTATACGTGTGCAATATGTTTTCAATATATGTCGATAGGAACCTATAGAATAATGTGCTATCTAGAGTTGTGCGAATAGTGGTTCGAATCGAATAGCGCAGCGTCATTCCTAGCTTCTGCACTGTTGAAAAAAACCGGTCGTCTTGACCTTCCCTTACACTGTGAAGGCTATGAATGATGCAGCGCTATTGGATTCGAACCACTATTCGTCCAACCCTAGTGCTATCCTATGAACCTGCATAATTTTGCTTACTTATGCTGACCCCGGACGAGACGAACAATCTCAGCATTACTTGAACATCTGAACATTCCACCCGATTTTCCCGTCCAACCAATTTTTTTTTCTTCTCAAATAGCAGGCAGAGAAATTATGTCCTCGCGTAGATTAACTCGTTCAGACTAGTCTCCAAGACGCCTGAGAAACGCTCTGAGGCCATAGAACCAACTTGATAACATTTAAGATAGTGCGTAATGACATTAAAATTCGCTGATGTTCTAAGTGTGTAACAACCTTATTAATTCTTTTTAATAACAAATGAAAGCACACATCGTTTCTGCATTCATTTATGTATATTTCTTGCTCACGCGACGTTGCATTTTCTTTTTTTGATAATCATCTTGCCAGTGAGCTCCTGTTGGCAATTTTCGTGACATGATTGGGATGACAACATGTTTTGCAAGGTTGTGAATAATTAAAAAGGCACACTACTGAAGCGTTGTAACGTTCTTGTTCATTCCTAATTGTGTGGCGGCATTGAACAGCGATTCCGCTCAGCAATGTCGCCATATGCTTCAATGTTTTCAGCGAGGATCAAGCAGTGAAAGGAATTCCTATCGAAGCGTATCGGTACTACCGCTACGCGTTGTCAATTTCGCTAGTCGCGAATAAAATTCAAATAAGTACAGACACCCACAAAAAAAAAAAAAAAAAAGAAAAGGCGCATGTAACTTAAATGAAACCCGTTTTTCAATCCCGTAACATTGTCAAACACGAAAGTGTTTGACAAAATGTTCTGTGTGCATACGTCTTGAAATGGGTC